>NC_142814.1:51372930-51579844 GCF_049724085.1 Artemia sp. Qi Xiang Cuo
ATCATTTCTTTCGATTGTGTTTGAAGCCTGACTTACTTGGGCACTGTTGGGTTGTAGAAAACTTAAAGAGGTAGGTCTTTCTACACTAATGACCTTTTCTTCTGGTATTAACACGTTTTCACAGGCTGAATTAAAATTTTCTTCTTACTTTCAGCCCTCCCCCCGGGAACTTTGGGGTATTAAGTCATCCTAAAAGACATAATTATAATATTTTCGAACATGCTGAACAAAATGGCTATCTCAGAATTTTGATCGGGTGACTTTGGTAAAAAAGTGAGCGTGGGAGGGGGCCTAGTTGCCCTACATTTTTTGGTCACTTAAGGGCACTAGAACTTTTAATTTCCATTCCAATGAGCCCTGCCACGATATTCTAGGACAACTGGGTCAATACGATCACCCCTGGAAAAAAAAACAAACGAAGAACAATGAAGAAAAACGTGATAATTCACAAACAGCGTAAAAGAAGAAAAATGCAACTTCTTTGGCCGAGAGGGCCGAGACCATCGCTCAACCGTCCTCAGTACAGAAAAAACAATAAAACTTTTTGAAGTTTCTACGACAACGCTTTCTATAAAAACCTTATATGCCCCCAGGGCATAACTTACAATCTTCACCCCGAGGGCTATTTTTTTTGGGGGGGGGGGGGATTGGCATCCTTAAAGACATAATTTCCGGACCTTTCTACTACGTTGAACCTAATTGCTATCTCAAAATTTCGATTGGATGTGTTTGGGGAAAGGGTGGGTGCGGGAGGGGGTTTAGTTGCCCTCCAATCACTTTCAACTATTAAAAAAGGCACTAGCCTTTTCAATCTCTAACGAATGAGCCTTTTTTGAAGGGCTCATTTTACTGAAAAAAATTGTTTTAAATATTTTCACTTTTATAACTTTAAGAAATCAAAAATTAATTAAGATTTTAAGGAATAAATATCAGCATATGTATATTAAACTTACAATGCACATTCATTTGAATTTTTTTCAGTAAAGTACAAATCATATTATCGCTTTTAGAAAGCATATGGGTTTTGAACCATACTTATATTAATTTCTGCTCGTTTTTGTTTGATTCGGTTATTCATTTTAATTTCTGTTCGTTTTGGGTTTCATTTATTCATTCATAATGATTTGTGGTAGTTGTATGCCTGGTAGATTATTTTAGTCTATTTTTGTTCATTTTTGGTTTAATAGAGTTCTTTACTTTTTTTCTTGACTAGTTTCTGCTAGTCAGTAGGCGATTTATAAAGCCCTGTTTTCGTTATGGCTTTTTCAGGCAAAGTAAAAAACTTAAAAATTTTTCGCATGCTGACCAAACGTCTGCGTTGCGCAGGTACCGATCTCCTGATTCAATGCCTTCGGCCGGGAGTGCAACGCGTGGTTGGGGGCAAATTATCCGACGCTTCCCGTGTTTTTCCCCAGATTTCTCCAGGTTTCTGTCATTTATAAAATAACAATTTCTGACTGTTTTTATTTCACATATTCCTTTTCATTGGTTAAGAAAAGAATATTTTAGATCTTTTCCGTTTCTCTCTATAAGAATTCAAATTTTGGCTTTCTACCCCAAGGGCAATTTACCCCGAAAAATACATCCTCGCTGAAAGGAAATTATTCCCAAAAATTTACTCCCCACTGAAAATCCCCCTCCCCTGCGAGAAATGACCGTATGTTTCCCAATAACAAATACTATGCAATGGACAAATCATAATTAGAATTACAAAACTTAAAAAGGCACTTCAATTTCTACAATAGGGTTCTCTGATTTTTTTATAGTTTGGAAGGAGGGGGATACCTCAAAGGGTTCATTTTAACTCCAAAACATCCCAGCTCTCATTGAGCCATCAAATAAATACAGAATTAGTTCTAAGGGAGAGACGAGGGGAGAATGGCGGTAGAAATTGATGTATGATCCCCAGGGCCGTAACCAGGATTTTTGTTTGGGGGAGGGGGTTTCTGGGGGAGGTTACAAAAGAAACTTCTAAAATTGCAAAATGTGAAATGGATATATACTCCCTTATGATTTATGGGAATATTTCTGGTCTACGCTGTTATTATGAGAGTAAAGAGTAAAATTAAACCCCCAAATGATCAAAATTTATTCCGCATAGGAGGGGGACTGTCCCTTAATTATCCATGCCTCCACCTCATGGTCACAGAAACTTTGGAGGGTGCTCATAAGATCAGACATTGAGACTTCAAGTCCTTTTTTATAAGTCAAGAATGTTTGGAGACCAGCAACGGCGGGGGGGGGGGTATTTTCCGAGGGGGTATATCCATGACAGCTTCTTTTTGGTTGATTGCGTTTGGTAATATGGCTTGTCCTAAGTGTTTCAATGCCCTCGGTCAAGCACTTATCTGTCTAAATTACTGTCTAAAGTTTTTTCCCTCACCAAACATGATCTTCATCATATTATGGATTATACGACCACCTAGGAGGTATAGAGAAAGGGATAAAAACAAAGATATGACTTACAGTAATTAGTATCCTTGTTTACAGTAAAATGGAGTAAGGCCAGTTTAAGAAAATGAAAACTGATGAAACTGATGAAAACTTACACAACCATCTTCGTCTTGAAAGTTAGGAAAAACCAGGAATTCAATTTTTAAAGAAGAAGATGTCCGTTTCCCTTTTTTATTTTTACAAGCACCCGCTAATTTAAAAATAAAGAACGTGTGTTAAAAATCAGCAGAAAATGAGCGGAAAAAGTAAATGTTTACGGAGCGCTAGAAAGTATAATTTTCCCGATTGCTGCAACAATAGGAAAACACAGCCATTAATTGGCAGTACGCTGGGTAACAATCCAGTAATAGGATGAGTAAAATATAGGCTAATCTTAACATCTTGTTAACGAATAGGAATTGAAAAGAAGTCTATGTGTCATGGAAGAGCTAATATTCTAAGTTAGGCATGAATTTGTTTATTATTAAGATTTTCAGCCCTTCACCTTTCGTATATTTATTCCAAAAGTATCTTTTTTATTGCTTAACTTGTATCACATAAAGTACAAATATTAAATTTATAGTTTCACTTCAGAAACCAATGAAAGAAATAAACAAATGACGCATTCATGTTTAGCAAAGACAAGTTGAAATCCCCCTTTGGCTAGCCTAGTTTGGCTAGCGATGGATATAAGATAAACAATAGACTACCCCATGGAGGATAAATATAAAATATTGCATAATGGAAAACTCAAGATATATCCTTAGATAATTTATTTGCAGGTTTCTGTAACATGTTTGAATCTTTAAGTTAAAGCATTATCGAATTTTCTGAATTAGTTTCCGCATATTATTATTTACGGTGTGGTTTGGAAACACTGGTGAAACTTTTTCTGTACGAAAGCGGACTTTTAACATTCTATAAGCACAAAAGAAAGAAAAACAACTCACTGCAGCATCAAGCAGCATGAGGCCAACCCGGCTATGCATGCTCCTCCTCTATCCCAATCTATTCAAAGCCTCCCTCTTTACACCCTCCCAGGAAGTTTCCATTTCATTCAAATCTTTCTTTATGATTTCCTCCCACCCCAACTGTGGACAACCTGCTTTTTGTTTAGCCCTAGATGGTTGGCCAAAAAGGACAATCTTTGGGAATCTGCCATCTTTCATCTGCAGAATATGACCTAGCCATCTCAACCTTTCTCTCATTAAAGCTTAAGTTTTGACGCTATCCAATCGTTATTAAATGTCGCAAAACCTAACCATCCTCCATGAGAAGAAAAATCAAACATGATCAATTAATGGGAAATATAGACTGTACGTGATAAAATTTTTTCTTAAAAGGTTTTTTTTTATTGAAAAAAAAATTCTTTAGCGAGCAACTTCATTTTTCAATTGGGAGGATTGGATATATTTTCCCCAAATTTATTTTTTAACGACATATTTTACAGTTGCCATAATTTTTATGGATGATGAGGGATAGGAGGGGGGCGAGTCTAATTGAGGCAGGTCTAGCTTCTTCCAGGTGATTGAACTAATGAATTTCCTAAAAATGTAATTGATTTACCATGTTCAAGTACGGAGTTACTGGAGTTGTAGAGGTACTAGAGTTGGCTGGAAATTTGTCCTATAAACATTAACAAATAGACAGCTAAGTCTCATAAAACTTGCCAGTTCATTTAGGGCCTTATTAGTCTTTTCAATCAAAAGATTTTCACTAGATGATGTTACTGTAAACACAGTGTCACCAGCAAATGACGTGATTAATGTCCCAGGAATATAAAATCGCATAGTATCTACATAAATCATGTAAGGTAGGGGCCCAAGCATATAACCTTGTGGAACTCCGCAATGGACTCTATAGCTTCTTGATTTTCAGCCATCAATATTCACTCTTTAAGTGTTCTCCTTCTAAGATAAGACTCAAACTAATTCAAAGATGCATCCTGAACACCTAAACAACGTAGCCTGCTCAATAAGATCTTAAAAACAACAGTATCAAAAGCTTTGCTAAAATCTATGAAAATTGAAAGTACTAACTCACCACGTTCAAGCATAGAGTTAACAAAATCTGTCAGATGGTAGACTGCATGCATCGTAGATGTTGAAGAGATGGAAGCTACCTCCCAGTAAGTTTTGATTTATAAAGATGGCAAGGATACTCAGCATCTGCGTCTGAATGTACCTTTTCTAAGCTTTTTACAATCCTTTGCTCTTTATGATAAGACCCGGGAATGAAACACAATATATGCTGTAATAATAAGCAATAAAATTTGTTTTTTGACTTCATACTCCTGGTACGTGAAGCAATATTTTCAAGCGCATTTGTTTCATTGAACAGTAGGTTCCATAAACACTGGGACGAATCTTTTGGAAAATTAAAGATTTGTATGTTTTAATAATAAGACTAATCAATGGGGATTGTTTTTCTGACTTTAATAAATTAGCAGTTGAAAAGTTTTTTTTTTTTACTAAATAGGAGACGTAGATGAAAAACCGTGTAAGGGGCTGGCAGCTTCCCAGAGTTGAAAAAAAGACCACATTCTATGAGGTTCAAAGTAGGCTAGAAGATGCTGCGGAAAGGGAATGATGAACTTGCGAGAGAAATGCCAATGTCAGGTTTTGGGATGTTACGAAACGAGGGCCAAAGGACCAAGCAAAGGGATGCCACATTTTTGAGGGCAGAAAACCGGAGCAAGTGAAGGGAGACGATAAATGGCCGGCAAAGCCACAATTTTTGGCACGTTAAATTGTAAGGAACAGGAGACATTTCCCTCTTTGACAAACCAATGATGTTGCGTTGGCTATAACAGTATCTTTGTGAGTAGTGTTTATTCGGATTGAAACCAATTAAAACACTGAGTGTATAAAATCCAAAACAGTTTACACATATGCTCTGCTGTGCTTCATTCGGATATCATATTGAAGATTATGAAAAGATGCTTAGAATTTTAAAACAGCGAAAGTAGGAAGTATGGCCTTTTCGAAGATTAATTTAAAACACTTTTCCCACTAAATAAGTTTTTCAAAGAAAAGTAAAGAACTCCATTAAACAAAAAATGAGCAAAAATAAAATCAAATAATCTACCAAGCCTGAAACTACCACAAATCAGCATCGATAAATAAATGAAACCCAAAATAAACAGAAATTACAATGAATAACCGAATCAAACTCAAAACGAGCAGAAATTAACATAAGTTGGGCCATTTCCTTGCTCTCTGCTCTGCATATGCAGCTAAGAAGCTGCAAGATGGAATTGACATTTTTATTCGTGACTTAGTTGCATATGTGGCGAATAGCCTAACAAGACAGGATGAACTAAAAATCTACCAAAATTTCTGTCATGTGAAAAACCATAAGCTTTTGAAGACTTCAAGCGCGCCATGGCTCACCCTTGAAGCTTCCGTCGAACGGATCTTTGTGCAGTGGAACCCGCTCCTTTTATTCTTTATCAACCATGAAGAAGTTGACTCCACTGGAGAGAGAGGACCGAAAGAAAAGGATAATAAAATTCTTTCTTTTATCTGTGATACATCTGTGAAAGTTATTTTGTATTTTCTTTTATTTTTCTTACAAAGATAAATATACTAAACAAAGAGTTTCAAGCTGAGGGAGCACGGATTCACAGGCTTTTGGAAACATCTTGACAGACGTATCTGTTGCTCCTCAAGTGCTATGTAAAAAAGAAAGAAGTAGGGCGGGTACAAGATCCATTTAAAGTTCGGTTGAGCCCAGTTCATTTTCTTACACTTGATTCTATAAAGTTGGGACCAAATACACTGCATCCAGATGAGCTGTCAGAACTTTTTTTTGGAAGTTGTGCTTACAAATGAGCGAACTGATTGACTACAATAACCTAACCCTGGAAGGGGAAGTACTAGTGAATGGATTGCTCGACTTGAATTCGAAGCTCGATGGAAACTACGAAGTAAACTCCTGCGTATGTTCTAAACAGCCCTCTCAACCCCAAAGCAAAAAACTCAGTACCTTTTTTATCTTGGCCCCGTTGTTTCTATCATAGAAATGTGTTGTATTTTTTGTCATTGTTCTTTCTTTGTTCGGCTTTGAATTCGAAACTTGATCGAAACTTCGAAGTAAATTCCTGCGTTTGTTGTATACAGCCCTCCTAACCCCAAAGCAAATAGATGTGTATTTTTTGTCATTGCTCGTTCTTCTTCTTCTTCCTTAGATCCTTAGACTCCCCTCCCCAGGATTCTGACAAAATTACGTCACTGGGAAAGAGGCCAAAGCGCGAGGATAGACCCTTCATAGCCAGCCTATTTTTCCTTAATTTTTCGATATTTAGTAGGTATCAAAGCCATGGACACTAACTCTTAACAGGGAAAATACCGGTGTCGTGGTTTTGACAATGATGATGCCCCAGTCTAATTGAAAAGAGTTTTTGTTTACAACAAACACACAAGAAAAAGTAAATATCAAGAATATCAGTGGAAATTTGGTTCACCATGGTTAAATAACAGTTTTAGTGTTGAATTCGTACAGAATACAATATTAAAATTTGAATTTAATTTGTATAAAAATTGTCATTTGGGAGGGATTTTAGGCCCTTTTCAGATGTTTCTGGTGCTAAAAACAGTCATATGTCGTGGAAAAACAACGACCTTTTTTGGGCATGAAGTAATATCTTACTCCTAACAAACCTTCAAGAGGTGTCGCGAGCACATATAGTCTACTTCTTCATAAATGGTAGAAAATACCAGAAAGATGACTGGAGAACGGCACAGGCAGATATAACAGAGATCATACCGGCTATCTATTCTATCTTATGTGCTTAAATAATTTAATTTTAATTTTTTTTTCCTAATATTTTATTTATCATTATTTAGGAAAATCGTTATCCTTTATCCTATATAGTATAATAAGCTGAACGCAATAATTCTTGAGCTTCAAATTATGATAAATCCATTTCGTTTTTTCTACTAAATAGTATGGCTCTGCCGCCTTCCTAAATAAAATATATTTATCTTTTCTCTAACTAAAAAAAAAGAAAGTCCAAGAAAGAAAGCAAAAGTTGAAGAAAATGAATTTTTATTTTTTTTAATTCCACATAATAATACTCGCAGGTAGGTCACTAGATAAAAACATACAGATATATATAAGACACGGTATATCAAACATAAAAATGTAATATATATAAAATATAATAATGAATATAATATATAAAGAATATAATATATAGAATATATAACATTAAAATATAAGATAAAAATATGAAAAATATGTTGACATCCTATAATTAGGACTCTTCTAAAGAAAAGATTATAATAACAAAGCAGTATTACCATTTCATTCCCCAATAGACTTTTCCAAATATAATATTTGGAAAATATTTGAATGTGAGATGCATCAGTAGCTTTTGTAGTAAAGGTCCTTAGATTTGCTTGGATCAACTTACTAACAAAAATGTAAACCACAATCCTTTCATCACTCGGGAGCCCTCCCTCCAAAACTTAGATTTCAATTCATCATTGGGAAACGGGGAAGTGTTTGATCTTCGGTGTGCCAGAAGACTAAGAGTATTGAGGTGAAATGTTGATAGGTAGGTTGAGCTAAATCAAAAGACCCTATGTGTATCTAAGTTATGAAAAAAGGGGCATTTACAATGTCTTAGGAGCAGCCAAGAGTCTGAATATTCAATCAAAAGATATTATGTGCACCTCATTGTCAGACGGGCAAATCCGAAATATCCCAGGAACAGCTAATGCCATTTAGTTGAAACTTTCAGGAAATGTTGAGGGGGTGTTGAACCAAATCAAATGCCACTCATTAGAATTATTAAATTAAAACATGGTATTTTATTTGTTATACCAGAGAAATGAAAAACTGGAGAAATATTCATTGTTTGAAAAAAAAAGTTTGGCAATCTGGCAATGAACATAAATTGGTAAACTCACCCTCAAAAGATCTGGAGAAGCTTGTCTGCGGTCAAAAACCCACACTGGATAAACATATTTCAGGGACAACGTATAGCAGTCAATGAAACTCAGTAGTTTCTACAGAAGGCGGGGAAAACTTGCAAGACTTTCATGGGGTCGCCAAAAAAAGAAACATGTTGTTCTGGCATTCTGGGACAGGGAGCCTTAATTCTCTTGTTCTACCTGCGGCCATACTTGTAGACAGTTGGACAAAACTTGAATAAAAAGGTAAAAACAATACGAATTCAACAGTCTCATCTAGAGACTTATCTGTGTTCAGCATAAACATTAAGATTTTCTAAATTTCTGGCAATATGCAACATGATTTTTTTCATACAAAACCTTTCAAAAACTATGGTCAGTTCTACTGCTTGGAACTAGGAAAATTTTGGGGTAAATTTGCAGCATGCTAAATTGAGGGGGCGCCCACATTCCATCATCTGTTGTACATCTCAGAGCGCCAGATTCTTATATTTTCTAGAGTCCCTCAATATTGCCCGGGTTTAAACCTGGACCTCTCCAGGAACCATCTCTAGACCTAAGGGTGGTTTTGTATTTTTCCTGGGAATTCTAGCAGATAAAAATCTATCATTTAGAAGCCATAATAATATGATTAAGCTGAAGGTGGCAAAAAGTCTCGGTGTTCTTCGGAAAGCTAAACAATCATTTTCTGGTCGCATTCTCAAACTTCTCTTTCCTTCATTGATGCATTCGTATGTTTCTTATTGTCCGCTAATATGGATGTATATATGAACGTTCGGTTTCTTCTATCCACGAGGGGGTCAAAAAAATTATTAAAGGTACGAACGTTTCTTTAATCGAGCCTTTTCTTAATCATCGGTCTGGGTATATCGCATCCTGTGCATATTCTACTTTCTCTATAGTCCACAGACAGCTGTCAGTTGTTTTCAAGTGTCCATCTTTTGTTTATAATTTTTTTTATCATGCGTCCTTCAAAATGCTACGTATGTAATAAGTCCTTCTACGCGCTGCGTTCGGTCCGACTTTAATCCGGCAACAGCAAGTTAAAACTTGAAAGGTGTTTCTTATATATATATAAGAGTAACACTTTAGTTGTGATGAATACTGAGAACTACGAATCAAAATTAAGAAGTTTACTAAAGGATGAAAAAACATACAAGAAGCTATCGTATAATCCAACAGACTCTTTTACAAATAAGTTTAAGAAAGAATTGAAGTGCTTAAAGGATGAAGGAAAAATTACACCTCAACTCTATTACAAGTGCCTGCCACGCAGTTCTTTGTGCCCTAAATTATTTGGACTTCCCAAGATTCATGAGCCTAACCTACCATTACGACCAGTTGTGTAAAATACAAGGTCGCCAACAAATGTTTTGAGCAAATGGTTAGTGTCAATCTGTAAACCACTTGTCTAGACAAATTTCGTATATTAAGAATTCTTCGACTTTGGTTGAAAAACTGAAAAAAGTAGAAATTTCTTCGAATTCTTTGCTTTCACGCTTCGACATTGTATCAATGTACACAAATATTGATGTAGAAGCAGCCGAAACTCTTCTAGAAGGAAAGCTCTTAAGAAATTTGGATTTGATTAGTGGCAAAACAGATTTGGAAGTTTCTGTAATTATGTATTTAGTAAGGTTGTGCAATAAGTTCTCTTATTTTTTTCAATTTAGAGGGGAGTATTTCGAACAAATAAATGGTTTACCTATGGGGGCCAACCAAAACAAGACAAATAAAAGGGAAGGAATAAAACAAAATCAAAATCAACGAAAACAACGAAAAAAACAAAAGGGAAGGAAAGACAAAGGAAGAAATCAACGGAAACAAAAGGAAAGAAAGAATCAACGAAAGGGATCAAATTCAACAAAACAACGAAACAAAAGGGAAGGAAAAAAAGGGAAGAATTAGTATTTTCAAAGCACCATAGCAATGAAGTCCCTTTTTCGGCTTTTAGCTTTCTGAATTAATCTATTAGGCACGAGGTGGCTTAAAACAACTTTTTGCTAATATTTTTAATTAAAATATGCAATACTGTGTTTTTTTTTATTTGGGCTGTTTATTATCGATATATCTGTTTATTTTATCTAATAGTAATCATTCTTTACTTCAAATTAATTAAAAAAAACTTTTTCCACAAAATAAGTTTTTCAAAGAAAGTAAAGAACTTCATTAAACAAAAATGAGAAAAAATATAATCAAATAATCTACCAAGCGTGAAACTACCACAAATCAGCATCGATAAATAAATGAAACCCAAAACGAACAGAAATTACAATAATTAACCGAGTCAAAATCATCCCCCTCCCATGCCCACCCTTCCATTTGACTTTATGTTAAAAAACTACATGTTGCCGTAAGATTAAATCAAAATGGACTGTGTTAATGCTAATTCCCAATTAGGCATCTCAGCGGTATCCCAAGAACGACTGAGGGTCGTTCCAGATCCCCGTAAAAGATGTAAAGTTCGATCAAAATTTACTTTAAAAGGCTTATATTACACATTATATGTGTATATATATATATATATATATATATATATATATATATATATATATATATATATATATATATATATATATATATATATATATATATATATATATATATATATATATATATATATATATATATACATATATATATATATACATTATATATATATACATTATATATATATATATATATATATATATATATATATATATATATATATATAGATATATATATATATATATATATATATATATATATATATATATATATATATATATATATATATATATATATATATATGATATATATATATATAATATATATATATATATATATATATATATATATATATATATATATATATATATATATATATATATATATATATATATATATATATATATATATATATATATATATATATATATATATATATATATATATATATATATATATATATATATATATATATATATATATATATATATATATATATATGTGTGTGTGTTTGTGTGTGCGTGTACACACACATATGTGTGTTTGCGTGTGTATACATAGTTAGTATAGCATAGTATATAGAATATAATATAATATCCAAACCCGATGAACATACGCTACACACCCTTTCGCTTTTTTACAAATGGTCTTTTGTGTTCATTTAATATACAAATTTAGGTTTCTTCATGTTGATAAATGTTTATTATCGAAAAGACCAAGTGGAAAGAAAGTGAAAGAGAAAAAGGTTTTAATTCTTTTATACTACTTCAGTTAACATCTCAGCCACCTCCGACCAGAGCCCATAAATAAATACAGAACCAGTTTCTAATTAAACTAAGTGCCAACAGGTAACGAATATTCTGCCTAGCGTTTTTCACATTGCTGAACAGTAAATTCCGATCAAAATTTTGAGATAACCATTTTGTTCAGCATGGTCGAAAATATTATAACTATGTCTTTTAGGATGACTTAATCCCTCGAAGCCCCCAGGGGGAGGGCTGAAAGTTATGAACTTTACCCAATGTTGACATAAATTTTTGGTTATTGGGAAGTATACAGACGTTTTCAGGGGGAATTTTTTCCGGTAGTGGAGGTGGGGGTGGGCGGGGGGTTATATGGGAGGATCTTTTCATGAAGGAAGTTTTCATGGGGGAAGGGACATTGTTATGAAGGGGGTGTCGGATTTCTCATCATTATTTTAAAAAAAATCAGAAATTAAATATGAAAAAAACAAGTTTTTCAACTGAAAGTAAGGAGCAACATCAAAACTTAAAACGAACAAAAAATATTAGCTATATGATTGGGTTCACGATTTTTTAGTACTTTCATAAGAGCTATTTATTCTAATTAACGGCCTTTGTGATTAAGGCGTCATTTTTAAAGAATTAGAACAAAATTCGCACTTTAGCTTAAAGAGCAAGGTATTGACTAGGGGGCAAACCCCCTAATATACGTATTAAAAATATATGAATATAGAAGTTCGTTACGTAAGTTAATTCGTAAGTTCATATATTTATTACTAATAAAAACGTTCGTAAACAAAATTCAACAAGTTTCGAGAAAGCCATTTAACCAAATAAAAGTAAAATTAATATGCGAATTTCGTTTTAATTATTCATGCACGGTGAGCCAAAATCAAAAACTGCATTAATTAAAAAAAGTTCACAAATGAAATAAAAAAAACAACTTTTTTTTTAGCTGAAAGTAAGGGACGACGTTAAAACTTAAAACGAACAGAAATTATTCCGTATATGAAAGGGGCTGTCCCCTCCTCAACGCCTCACTCTTTACGCTAAAGTTTGACTTACTCAAAGCTCATTTTTGTTTCTAAACAATAAAATTTTGTTTTAATTGCAAATTTTTTAAATTAACTTTAACGAAATTCACACCATCAGATTCAGCTTATCAACGAACATTATTAAAGAAGCTTCAAACTCCTATCTGCAAAAATGTGGAATTTTGCTTTTTTAATTAATTTTAATGAAAATTACACCATCACAGATCAATTATGTTCATTCCACTGTTTTAAGAAATTCATTCAACAAAAATCTTCTCCTTCTTTTGTTTAAGCACAAAAAAAAGAAAAAAAAGAGCAATCGTAGCTTTAGTGGGGGAATTAAGGAGATCAGTAAATTGTGTTTTCAACCAGGATAAACCTAGGTCTTTTTCAGCCATCAGCATTCAATACAACCGCACCGGGAACCTGTATACTTATATTTAGATAACATTGAGAAAAATAGAAAAAAACACTAAAACATCTTCCAATAAAATTATATTTGGAAATTAATTTTGAATACAAAAACACGCATTTTGAACTATTGCAGGTTTCGGGCAATAGGTTGGGTGAGAAATAAGAGTAGTCAATGTATTATATTCTGGACCAGGAAATGTTTAGTGCCTTTTCACACATCAATAATGTATACAGCAGGAACAGAACCCATATGTTTTTGAGATTGCACAAGCAATTTCAGCTTGCAATTTATGAACGGCTAAATACGTTCTGTTTTTAGTACACGCACTTGGATATCTCGTCCTAAAAAACGGACTCTGTTTTAAGGAGCACAGGAAAGGCAATGGGAGACCACGGAATCAAAAAGGGGGGGAGTCTCATGGATTTGGATTATGTTGATGATTTAAGCATCCTAGATGAAAGTGTGAGCAAAATGAATAAAGTTTTAGAGGTTTTGCGAGTTCAGGGTGCTAGAATTGGTTTGAAAATTAATGTTAGGAAGACTAAGTCACTAAGGCTAGGAATAAGTGAAGATGAAAAGGTGACGTTGGGTAATGAAAAGATTGATCAGGTTGGCAGCTTCACTTACCTTGGTAGTATTATTAGTAAAGATAGTGGGAGCAGTGAAGATGTTAAATATAGAATAGCCAAGGCTCAGGGTGTTTTTTTCACAGTTAAAAAAAAGTCTGGAAGAATAGGAAGATAAGTCTGCAAACCAAGATTAGAATATTAGAAGCTACAGTGATGACAGTGCTCAAATATGGCTCTGAAGCATGGACGCTCCGAAAAGCGGATGAAGATTCGCTAGATGTTTCCAGAGAAATTACTTAAGGAGTGTTCTGTGGTACCAGCTGACTTACATTATGTATAACCCGAGTAGATAAAAATTTTGATGGTCTAGCACACTCTCGATATATCTCCTGACAGACACTGTGGGGTATCGATGACCCGTGGTGCGGATGAAGGATGACAGATTTCCACAGAGAGTTATTGTGGCCGTCTAGGGCTAAACGGAAAGCAGGTCGTCCCCGTCTGGGATGGGAGGACGTCATAAAGAAAGATTTAAAGGAAATGGGAACTTCGTGGGCGGGTGTACAAAGGGAGGCTTCGAATAGATTGAGGTGGAGGAGGAGCGTGCGTAGCTGTGTTGGCCTCAGGCGGCTTGGTTCTGCGGTGAGTTGTTAGTAGTAGTAGTAGTAGGTTTGGAAGTCCTCCCGTCCCTATTCAGACACATTATTGGTTCATACAAGGTCGGTACTAAAGATTCCCAGGGAGTGCCAAATTTTTTATTTATTTCTTTTTGGAAAATTCAGGGAAGATTTTTAGGTGTGAAACGTAAAACCAAATTCAGATTGTTTAAACCCAAATATAGAGGATTTGTTCAAATAAATAGAAGCAGTAGTACGATGCCGTTATTGTCCGTTGAGATCTTCGTATTCTTTCTTTAATGCAGTACAAGTGTCTAATTTGGTAAAACCGAGAATAGATTGGGATAACCTAAGCAAGGAACTTACTCCTTAGCAGTGGAAAGTCTTGTGTTGGAGCCCTGCCTTTTTTCATGTGATAAATGTCCCTTTTCTCTTATACATAGATTTACCTACAAAAATTTTTATTTACAAGTTAAAGTCTCGTAGAGACTAGTCTGTTTTCAATGTAATAGTTTCGCAAGATGGAAGAAATTCACTTACCAGTGTTGCCTTCTATTCAGGCCATCAACTATCCCCGAATTTTTGGGCATTTCCCCGTAAATCGCTTTGGTCTATGGATGCCTAGAACGCTTGGGCTTAGGGGTGCAAAAGACCTAAAGCCGGCTTTGATTAGGCTTGAACGACTACTTGACTTTATTTCTAATCATTTTGGTTTATTGTAGCTTGCTACTTTTTTTTGAAAAACTTCTTTCGTGGAAAAAGTTTTTAAAATAAATTTCAAGCCAAGTCTTTCGGTCCATACACATGGGCTCATTCATAATAGGATCATTTTTGAACCATCGGCAATGACTCTTGCGTTGCTCAATACGGTCATTGGAAATATTTTTTCTATAATTTTCTTTTCCAGTGAAGTTAAATATTTGTTGCCTTTCTTGCTGAAATACTCAGAGGTCCCAAACATTATTCAGACAATTGATTTTGTAGCTTAAAGGGTTCATCGTTTTTTGTTCTTGTTTTGTTGTTCCTTCATTAGTGCAAACATTTTGAGTTCTAGTTCCATGTTGAAGCACAAGAGGAAATCAAACAACACCAAACTAATATTTAAGGGCCATTTTATGCCTCAAATCAACAATGTCGGCTTAAATATCGTCAAAATCTACCTAAAGTTCGGATAAGCAGGGGCGTCACGCATAGAGGGGTTAGGAACCCCTTCTTAATGCACTCGGGAAATCTATTTTATTAGGTACATGGGTAAATGCAAATAAATCATTACCTTAAACAGCCCCTGGGGAAAGGTATTTAAGTTAAATAATTTGAGTTTTCTGAGGTCAGAATAGCAGCAGCTGATATTATACCATGAATAATCTCTTAGTCTGCCCTGCCTTTTCAGTTATAATTGAAACAAAATATGTTAGAAACAAGAAATTTTTTTAATAAGGTTATGAAAACATTAAAAAAAACTTTTTATTACAGATACAATAATAAAACTCCGAATATTTTGGTTTCACATCCGGAAGTCTTTATCAACAGAAAAAAAAACAAACAATAAAACGCTATTCAAAAGAAAACACAACGAGAAAAAATAAAAGGTAAAGAAAAATTACTAAACAAAATCCAATATGGTAGAGAAGCCAAAATACAAAACACAACGTTAACAAGGCAAGACAATGTCATTTTATTTGCAACGTTAGCAGGCTCTTAGGCCAACGTTGGGTCTGAAAGGCTCCCGTCTGGTTGATGCAATTAACTATGAAGGCCACGCTGCCGTTCTATCAGGGTCTAATCTAAGACCTTTTTGAGTCTTGGATGAACTTCCTTTTACTGATGAGTTGAGCCCATTTTGATTTAGATTGATTATTAAATAATAGTAAAAAAATTCGAATGAATATAAAGAGCAATATTAAAACTTTAAATGAACAGGCATTGTTCAGTTTATTAGAGGGGCTGGCCCTCCTTGGTCCCCCGCCCTCTTTACGCTAAAAATTGACTTTTTGTCCTATGTGCTTTAAGAACGACTACTCAGGCATAAGGGTATTTGAAATGGGATAAAAAGTAGTTTCCACAATACCCCAAGAATGGAACAGCATATTGACATCCATTTGCTTTAAAAAATAAAATTTTCAATTCAAATGTTTTGTATTTAGAAGGCAATCGACAAACAATACTTGCAGTTACCCATTAACTACATTTGCTGCACACATAAATGCCTCGCCTTGGCACCATAAAACTGGCGTTAAGAGGGGGAGGGGTTAGCCTGCTCATATGCAGAATATTTTTTGTTGCCTCTACATTTTGATGTTGCTCTTTACTTGCATTTGAAAAACAAACTTCTGTTCTATGTAATTTCTTTTCGTTTTTAACGCCTTATCAAGGTTACCTTTAATCTGAGGAGAGCTACCACCCTTCAATCCCGTCTCTTTAAGTCAAAATTCAGCCTTTGCTGAACAATATTTTGAGAATTGAACTCATTACGTATGTTTGGTTTTTGAAAAGAAGTATAATTATCCGAAATGAATTATTGTCTCCACAATAAACGGTGAGCACTCGCTCCCTCAGTAAGTATAATGCGCGTTTAATCTTATATTCATCCACATATATATTGAGGCTTAGGTAACCCCCCCCCCCCCTTCCTGAAAAGAGAATCCATTGACGAGTACCCTAATAGATAATGCAGAACTGTGTGTTATTACTGTTCCTTCTACTACCACTACTGCTAGGATACTTGTACAATTAAGGCTAAAAGTATGAAGATGAAAGTTTAATTTCTTCCATCTTGCGAAACTATTACATTGAAAACAGACTAGTCTCTACGAGACTTTAACTTGTAAATAAAAATTTTTGTAGGTAAATCTATGTATAAGAGAAAAGGGACATTAATCACATGAAAAAAGGCAGGGCTCCAACACAAGACTTTCCACTGCTAAGGAGTAAGTTCCTTGCTTAGGTTATCCCAATCTATTCTCGGTTTTACCAAATTAGACACTTGTGCTGCATTAAAGAAAGAATACGAAGATCTCAACGGACAATAACGGCAACGTGGTCACTTGTGAAGGCATGAGCGTCAGCCTTAATTGAGCATAGTATAGCAAGTTGCTCAAGACCATTCGGAAAAAGTAGGTGTCACATGTCATACCCTTCTTTACCAGTATTTTTCTACAAATCCATGTGCTATGATGAAAAAGGACATTTAAATTATGTCATTTTGTAGGGGAAAGCCTCAATTTTAGCCCAAGTGGGAGGAAGAGCAACAATTCTGATATTTGTAATCAATTTGGGACTATTGTAAAATTAACTTCTAAACTCCCTACTTTATGAAGACACATCGCTGTTTTATGGTGCATATTATCCCTAAAAATATGAGCAGAGCTAACAAATTGAATGGTCATTATAGATATTCTGCACAGTACTAGACATATTATCGGCTATGCAGTATATAAAGCTACTAATGCTCGATTAGGGGAGGGCACTGGATCTTTTTGCATGGGAAGGGGTACCACAAGCCTAAAGATATGTATTCATGGACTTCATATCACAAACTTCCAATAAAATATAGTTCGGATAAACATGAACCAAAGATTTGATTACTGTGAACTCAGGAACTGATCCAGGAGAAGGGTCAATAGGTAAAAACACCGACTGACATCCGGGATAGTGTACCACTAAGCATGGAGGAGGAGGTGCATCTCATAGAGCAAACAGCTTCAGTCGAAAGATGGTATAGTTTCATGAAGAGCTGGGACCATCAAGCACAGTGCTATCAGCTAGACTCCTATTATGCATTTTCATTTTAAATGTTATTGCAGATCAGAGTAAAACCATTATCAATATACCTCATTCTTTCATTCTAACTTAACTTGTAGGAATAGGACTTCATTCAAACAATTAAATCAGTTTTATTCTATGTATAATAGTGTACAAAAAGACTATTATTTTTCCTCATTCTTCTTCTCCTGACCTGGTGCTAATGTCTCCATCTCACTCGGGCTCAGTTTTCGTCTTAATATACGATAGTAATTAAGTCCGCGCCATCGCCATATCTCATAATAACCATCATGTGTAATACGGTGGTCATCGTCCAACCTAGGCTCCCGATCTAAACATGAAAATTAAAAGGCTTAAAATATATGGAATGAACAAAAATTATTACTTCACGATCGATCAAATATAAATATAGATAATGTATTAAAAAGACCGTCAATTTTTTTTTTCAGGATTCTGTTGATGAGAATGTAGATAACATATGCTTATCATTCCCAATGAGTGAAGAAGAAGAATTGGCACTCTGCAATTTAAAACCACTGATATACCAACAAATTCAACCATTAAGGTCTCATAGGAAAATAAACGACAAAAATCCCCATTTACACACTTACAACGACTCGAGTGACACAAGAAAACTGACATGGGATTACCTCAGGGAGGTGTGTTAAGCCCCATATTGTTTATTATTTATTGCAGTGACTTGGACCTCTCAACTGTCCTTGGCTACAAAACATATATATATACAGAAGATATTGCACTAGTTACAACTGGAAAAACACCCCATAATCTACAGTCAGTGATGCCAAAAGCATTGAATAATGAACAAAAACGGTGCAAAGAGAATAATATGGTATTATCACCTTAGAAAACAGTTGTTATGCTGTTCTCAAAAAGTAATAATACTCCAATACCACAGGTGAATCTTCAAAATCTTCACCTTTATCAAATAATGGTAAAAGCACACTTACAGAAGAGTGACGGTAAAAGATAACCGTACAGTAAAAACTAGACCCCGATGCCGTGCCGGCAGGTCGACCGAAACACGCCAACGAGGGACCTGCTCAACCGCTCTCGAAGAGTCGCTGCACCACTTGCACGCAGCCACCGGTAGAGATGGCGGCGTTCGGCTGGCTTTGAATTAATTTTGCGGCAATTCTCTATTACATCAACCGCAAAGTCGGAGCTTTTCTTTCTCGTTTGGTTTAGTATTTCGATTTTTCTAATTAGAAATTAAGCAGGGCTTGCACTATCCCAGAATTTTTGGGTATTTCTTCGAAAATTTATGCGTCAACCCGAAAAACAATTTGGTTCCCCGAATACTCGAAAATCACCCAATCAGGATGCCACCCATAGCGATTTATCACCAGTGACTTTCCCTGCCAAATATTACTTTGCATACCATAATTCTTCGGCTCTAGGGTGTTACTTGGAGCCTGGAGGCATATTTGTTTGACCTTGGGAATAATTTGAACAAGATGGCCATCAATTGAGCCTCCTCCAAAATTTATATCACCACCCCTGTCACATAAAGTAGCCTTGTGAAAAAATAATATGAAAACATTGAAGCCTTGTGGTTTTACTATATTTATGTTTGCTACAACTAACGCCGTTTGTGGCAGAAACTTTTTCTTTTACCCAAAGGTACAAGTAATATTAAAGATTGTGTTATTTTCGTTACATGTAGACCTGTTTTTTGTTTCTTTTTTAGGGGTTTTTTATTTATTTATTTTTAATTTCCTTTAAAATGAGCCATTGAACAACTCTCTACGATGTTTCAGTGCCAAGCTATCTGTGGAAAACAAAACAAAAAAGAAAAAAAAGATGCCGTTTAGGCAGAATGCTGTAGTAGCTTCCACTTTTCTTGATTTTCAAGCCAATATATTTCACTTGCTGTTCAAGCCAAGGGACAGAAAGTTTCCTATACAGAGGTTTCGGACAAGGTGATTTTAATGGTGTACTTTTTGTTTTGATCTGACTCTTTTTTTTAGGAGTTATGGTTTTTTATATTTATTAACATTGGACGTGATTGTCTCTTACTAGGTTGCTAGCTACCGCTGCAACCCGGATTCAAAAGTAAAATGATTAGTATGGGCTATTGATCGTTCTTCACTACCTTCACTAGAAAATTTTTCAATTACTAAGGACAATAGATCGTGGTGACGAACACCATTTATGATAAGATTCCTTTGAATCGTTTTTGGGATTAAAAGTTCTAGTGCCCTTTTTAAGTGACCAAAAATAACGGAGGGCAACTAGGCCCCCTCCCACGCTCATTTTTTCCCAAAGTCACCCGGTCAAAATTTTGAAATAGCTATTTTGTTCAGCATGGTCGAAAACATGATAACTATGTCCTTTAGGATTATTTAAGTTTTTTAAACTGAAAGTAAGGAGCGAAATTAAAACTTAAAACTAACATAAATTATTCCTTATATGAATGGGGCTGTGCCATCCACAACGCCTCGCTCTTTACTCTAAAGTTTTTATTGTTTAAAAAAAAGAGTTGTGAGAAATTCAAACTTTAGCGTAAAGAGCGAGGCGTTATGTAAAAGGAATGTAAATCAAATGAGCATTGGAACTTTTTCATTTGGTTTTTTGTATGCGACTAATTGACAATCTTTGCATCTTTTACAAAAGTTGATAATATCTTTTTTTAATCCTTTCCGCCAAAAACGTTGCAAGACTCTATCTCGTGTTCTTTGGAATCCCATGTGTCCCCCCGTTGGGCTTGAGTGAGCCAACTTTATTACCGCTTTCCTTAGTTCATGTGGTACCAAAAATTGTAATTTTCTAGCGTTTTCCCCAGTCTCCATTATTTTGTAAAGTAGATTTCCATTGTTGGAAAACTGTTAAGATTGCGGATTTCTTTGATTCGTTAGTGCTAGTTTAATTTTTCTGCAATCTTTATCATTTGTTTGTAATTCTGCGAATTTTCGGAAGTTATTCTGGGTGTTTCGGTTAGTTCCTCTTTGGTCTTTTCTGGTTCTTTTTCTACGGTCAATAATTTTTATTGGTTCTGGTTATATTCCTTTTCGTCTGCCCTTTTTTGACTTTTTGATTTTCTTAGTTCTGAATTTTTTATGAACATATCGTCGTTAAGTTGAAATTGGTTTTGTATATTCTGATCATCATTTTCATTAGTGGGTTGCACAGCCTCCCTTTTATTTTTTTCTTGACTTCGTGTCACCGTATTTACTCTTTTTATCATGGAGGTTGCTTTTAGTGCAAGAAAGTTTTCAATATTTCCGTTAAATCTCCCCATAATAAAACGTTTAGTGCAAGAAAGTTTTCAATATTTTCGTTAAATCTCCCCCTAATAAAAGTTTTCAATAAATCTCCCCCTAATAAAACGTCTACTGCAAGAGTAGGTACAACCCCTACTTTTAATTCCTTTTTAACCGTATTTCCCTCTTTATTGGCTAATTCTATTATGACCTGAGGAAGAAAATCAGACGATTTTCTTCCTCTCTAATAAAGGAAGAAAATCCAAAGGACAGGTACATAATTCGTCTGAAAAAAGAAGCACTCAAAAATATGACAAGTCCATCCTATAAGACTGATAATGGCAAAGACTTGCTAGAATCTGCCTCAAAGGAGCTTGACCTCATTTTTAATAACTTATCCCAATTTGTGAATGAAGATGGAAACTTTTACTTAAAATTGACTGATGTTGATTCAATACAAAAAAATATGGATCTAATGTTTTACGACATCGTAAGAGATCCTGAAACTTACGCCGCGTCTTTACAGACTGAGGAAATAGCGGCATTGGTGGGAGGAGTAAATAAAACCCTTGTAACCCTTTTAAAGCAACAGTCACAAAACGCAACAATGGTTCAGTGGTACATAGATCAGGTCGTTCAGAGAATGTTTGGTACAAAAGTTTTAGATAAGCCTTTACCCAGCTCAGTTAAAACTGCAACTAATACAAGTATTATTGCTACAATGATGAATTCAATAATTGATGAGCTAGTTGATCTTGTAAATGATACAAGAAAGAGACTCAATAATCTACCGGTGGCACCGGTTTCACAGAAGGTCGACGCTTACGATATATTCAAATCAGTAACCCAGGTCAAAACAAAAGTTACGACAGTTGAAGAAAATATTAGTAATCAAGTTGACTCGTTAAGTGAAAAGATTTTAGAAAATATTGATGATATGAAAAAGATTATGAGCCAAATATTAGAGCTTAAAGATTTAACCACAGAAAATAAAGCGAATCACTTGGTTTGGCATAACACTTTGGTTTAAACCGAGTAGGTTCTCAGCACTTGGGTGCATAGGACTTCGATAGAAACCCGATACATTTTGGTCTTGACTTTGGTTCATCCTTGGCATAGGACTACCAGTGGGGCTAGCTTGTTTCCTTTCAAAATTGATATCCCTTCAAAAATCCAGTGGTTCTCTTATCTCTGAGATTAGGTCTTTAAAAATATCATCACTGATAAAGTTTCCATTGGAGTCTGCACACAAGCAGATTGAAACAAGGAACTCAAGCGGATTGAAACAAGAGAATTCTTCACAATTCTCATTTTCTGCTGATTCGGCTGGACGCTTCTCGTGTCTTGGAGGCTAAAATAAAGTATATTTTTGGTTAATGGCTGAACGCTTCTCGTATCTTGGAAGCTAAAATAAAGTATATTTTTGGTTAATGAATCACAAACAATCTTCAGAAATAAGTTTCTAAACATAAAAAACTCATACATGGACACAAGGATGGACTATGGAAAATTTTCTTCCCAGAGACTTATCAAAAAGGACAAATCTGGTATGAATTCGTCGAAGTCCTATTTTTATACAGAATAAAACTCCCACTGCATTCTACATCCCATTTTTTTCAGTTTTGTCCCGGAGGCCTCTACCGTGGATATTCACCAAAACGTAAAGGAAGTCTACATTTTATATGTACTTGTTTGTTATTACTAAAATCTGTTGACATCAGTATTTGTTTCAAAAAATTAACGAGAAAGTATGTTTTTTGAGTTAAAATGAAAGATCAGATTACGAGTTATTACATTGAAGTAACCTGATGCTTGACAGATTGTATTTCAGGAGCCCGTTAAGAGAGGAGTCGTTAGCATTTTGTAGATAGGACGTGGACTTGGAAGGATAAAGTCATCTGATAAAAGCAAACGTATTTCGAACCATCTCTTTCGGTGAGTTATTCCAAGGGACAAGGGGCAAAAGTTATTTCAGGAACTGGATGATTATAACTAATTGCTTGGATCTTTGTGAAATTTTTAACAATTATTATATTTCTCCTGTCTTGTGTTGAAGAATTCTTGCTTATCATTTAGCATACTTAGAACCGGTTAACTTTTCGCTGAGTGATCTGACTAAATTCTGATAAATCGCTTAAACCTTTCCTAATCTCTCCCTCTCCCTTATTTTTCTTCTTTTTCCTTTTTGTTTATGAGTTAGTGCATCTCGTGAGTTAGTGTGCAGCATGTGTATCTCTACTTCCTTTACAGGTCATGGAGCCTTTGTTAAAACAGTAACATGTATTTTTTGTCTGACTTTTTTTGTATGGTTATATCTTATTTATTGTCTTGCGAATATACGTAACTAAAATAAACCAATGGAATCAAAGGAAACTTTTTAACTCGGAAGCATAGGACACTTATCTCTCCTTTTCTCATTTATATAGCAACAAGAGCCGTTGTGAATAATTTCTGTTCGTTTTAAGTTTTAATGTCGCTCCTTCCTTTCACTTTAAAAAACTTGTTTTTTTTTTTAATTTAATTATTAGTAGAGACGGTGAGAGCAGTGAAGATGTTAAAAGTAGAATAGCCAAGGCTCAGGGTGTTTTTACACAGTTGAAAATAGTTTGGAAGAATAGGAAGCAAACTCTGCAAACCAAGATTAGAATATTGGAAGCTACAGTGAGGACCGTGATCAAATATGGCTCTGAAGATAGATAGATAGTTATTTATTTCGAGAAATTACTATCACAAGCCCCTAACGGCCGAATTCGAATTTCGAAGTCCATGAAAAAACAAATAAACAAGAAAATCATAACAAAAGCACAACAACTAAAAAAATATATCGGAATGACATATTATTCCTTTGTCAGTTATATTATAAACAAAGACATTAATCGCGTCTGGATATTTTATCCGAAACGTAGTTCCAGTATCGGTCTAAGGTCTCCGAATTGTTTTTCCCAATTGGCTAGTATCAATTTCTGAAAGTCGCATGATAGCTTTTGTCAGCTCCGGTTTATTTGGATTCCTGAACGTATCAGAATCTTATCTTGCGTGACTTTTTGACGATTCTGGCATGTTCCAAAATCCAAATAAACCAGCCATTAAGCTTAATGTTACCCATCAAAAACTACGAACGAGAGAAAATATTCCTGATTCTCGAAGAAGTGAGAAAATACCGCCAAAAATTTAAGACATCATAATGAAATCAGACCCTCAGATTCAGCATATCAGAAAATCTTATTGGAGAGGTTTCGAATTCCTTTTTACAAAAGTGTGGTATTTTGTATTTTTTTGCCAGAGAGATTACAGATAAGTGTTTGTTTTTTTGTTTGTTATTTTTTTTCCATGAGTGATCGTATGAAACCACTGGTCCCAGAAGATTGGGAGAGAACTCATTTGAACGGATAGCAAAAGTTCTAGTGCCCTTTTTAAGTGGCCAAAAAAACTGGAGGGCAACTATCCTCTTTCCACTACCCCTTTTCCCCAAAGTTATCCAATCAAAATTTTGCGATGGTCATTTGGCTCAGTATGGTTGAAAGGTCCCATGACTATGCCTTTGGGGATGACAAGTCCCCCATAGCCCCTTGGGAAAGAGCTGTAAATTATGCAATTAGCCCATTGTTCACTCATGGTATTTGTTATTCGGAAATGTGTAGAATCTTTTTGGTTGGGGCAATTTTCTGAGGAGGGGAGGGAAATTTCCAAGGGGAGATTTTTCCGTGGAGAGGATAGCACATGGGAAGAAATTTAAACGGGGGGAGGTAAGAGGATTTCCTTGGATCCCCTTGAAGTATCTGAAGCAGTTTCAAATGAAAATAAGGAGCAGTATTAAAACTTAAACTTAACAGAAATAATTTTGTTTATCAGGGGGGCTACCGCTTCCTCAATCCTCCTTCTTTGCGCCTAAGTTTTAAAATTTTATAAGAATACTTCTCATTGGAATTCAAGGTGATTTTTGATTGAGTAGTCTTTGTTTGAGTGAGATTGTGACAAAAAGTCAGACTTTAGTGGAAAGAGCGAGGGTTAAGGAAAGGGTATCCCCCTCATATACGGATTAATATGTCTGGTTGGAGTTTTAATGTTGCTCCTTACTTTTAGTTGAAAAAACCATTTTTTTTAAATTTAATCATGTTCTAAAACCTATAGTTCGTTATCCAAGTAATTTTCAAATTATTAATCCGAACGCGATAAGCGAAATCAAACAGTTCGTGGTAACGAACTGTAAGTAAGGAGCGACCCGGCTCAATGGTAACCGAAACTCTAGAAAACGGGTTTTTGATACCAATATACACATCAAAAGAATCATATTTCAATTCTGAATTCAAATATATAACTTTCACCAAGTTTAGTCCTACCCATCAAAAGTTACGCGCCTGAGAAAATTTGGCTGTTTTTCGAAAAAAGGGGGAAAGACCCCCTAAAAGTTATAGAACCTTAATGAAAATCACACCTTCTTATTCAGCTTATCAGAAAACCCTACTGCAGAGGTTTCAAGCTCCTATCTACAAAAATTAGGAATTTTGTTGTTGTTGTTGTTTAGACCAGGGCACTTTGTATCGAAGAAGTTCGAAAAGGGCTCATTCGATTGAAAATAGAAAGGGCTGATGCCTTTTTTAATAGTCGAAAGTGATGTTTAGTAATCAAAATGTTAATATTTTTTTGATTTATTAAAGTTATAAAAGTAAAAACATTTATATTTTAAAGCGACAAATTCTAATAAAGCGAAATAAATTCAGTGAAATGAAGTGACAATTTCAAATTAGCTTGAATTTGAAAATAACTTCGCTTTGCATAACCCAGTCGTAAATCTTAGAAAGGATATTTCTTTGTTTGAGCATTGAACGACATTTTGAACCCGTAATAAATTTTTGAAGACACAATCAAGACCAGTATTAACCAAGGCTTGGGCCCTATAGACAATGTTCAGCATTTTAAGGATTAAAACAGAATAAAATTAGTTTTGTCCCAGGAACTGAAACTTGTGAATAACCTAAGGTTTAAAGAAGACAAAAAACCCTTAACAAAGAAGAATAGATTAGGAGACCTTTTGTGCTTCCCTCTCCCAGCTTAGTGACCCTTGGGACTTGCCTGACATTTATTAAAATCTTATATATAAGAAAATTAGGACTATTGGACACAAAAAATATTCCTACCTTGTATATTCTCTGAAGTTTATACGAAAGGGGACCCCGTTCCTCTTTTTGGCCACTCTTGCATTTTGTTAACCCATGCCAGCTATCAAACAGTTCGTGGCAACGAACTGTAAGTAAGGAGCGACCCGGCTCAATGGTAACCGAAACTCTAGAAAACGGGTTTTTGATGCCAATAGATATATCAAAAGAATCAGATTTCAATGCTGATTTCAAATATATAACTTTCGTCAAGTTTAGTGCTACCCATCAAGAGTTAAATGCCTTAGAAAACTTGGCCGATTTTCGCAAAAAGGGGGAAAGACCCCCTAGGAGTTATAGAACCTTAATAAAAATAAAGGCATCTGATTTCGCATATCCGAAAACCATTCTGCAGAGTTTTAAAGTACCTATCTACAAAAATGTGAATTTTTGCATTTTTTTGCCAGAAGAAAGATCACGGATGCGTGTTTATTTGTTTGTTTGTTTGTTTGTTTTTTTTTGTGGTTTTTTTCCCCATGGGTGTAAATATCGAACCATGAGACCGATAATATCGTGATATGGATCACTGAAAAGGAAATTAAAAGTTCAAGTGCCCTTTTTAATTGACCAAAAAAAATTGCTGGCAACTAGGCCCCCACCCACGCTCATTTTTTTACCAAAGTCACCCGATCAAAATTTTGAGATAGCCATTTTGTTCAACATGGTCAAAAATATGATAAATATTTCTTTTGGGATGACTTAATCCCCCGAAGTACCCCGAGGGAGGGCTAAAAGATATGAACTTTACCCAATGTTAACATATAGTATTGGTTATTCGGAAGTATATAGAAGTTTTCAGGAGGTTTTTTTCTGCTAGTGGGTGGGATGGGGGGGTCGGGGGTTATGTTGGAGGATCTGTTCATGAAGGAAGTGGTCATGGGGGAAGGGAACTCGCCATGAAGGGGGCGCCGGACGCGCCAGCAGGATTTCGTGGGGAGTGGGACGTATACAACCAGGGACCGGACGGACTTGGGGGGGCGGGGGGGCTAGAGGAGGGATTTAGTCTGGAGAATATTTCCGTGGAGGATGTTTCTTTGGGGTAAGGGACATTTCTATGAAGGGGGCGCCTGATTTCCAAGCATTATTTAAAAAACGATCAGAAATTAAATAAAAAAAAACCAAGTTTTTTCAACTGAAATGTAAGAAGGAATATTAGAACTTAAAACGAACAGAAATTATAACGTATGTGAGGGGGTTCTCCTCCAAGTCAATACCTCGCTCTTTAAGCTACAGTTTTTTTTAGTGCTTTCAAAAGAGCTATCTATTCTAATTAAACGGCCTTTGTGATTCAGGGGTTTGTGAATCAAATTTTTTTTAACTTTCAACGTAAAGAGCTTGGTATTGACTAAGGGCAGAACCCCCTCATATACGTAATAACATATACGTAATAAAAAAAAACAATAAAAAAACAAGCGATACGGCTCAATAGTAATCGAAACTTTTAAAAACGGAATTTTGATGTCAATAAATGTATCAAAAGAATGTGTTTATAATGCTGATTCTAAATATATAAATTTTATTAAGTTTAGTATTACTCATCAAAGGCAACAAGCCTGAGGAAATTTACTCGATTTTTTAAAGAGGGGGAAACATCCCCTACAAGTGGAAGAATTTTAATGAAAATCACAACGTCAGATTCAGCGTATCAGAAAACCCTATTACATAGGTTTCAAGCTCATATCTGCAAAAATCTGCAACTTTGAATTTTTGCCAGAAGAAAAATATACGAATATAGAAGTTAGTTACGTAAGTTAATTTGTAAAGACATTCATTTAGCAAAAGAAAAGTAAAATTTTTATGCAAATAAAAGAGCATTAACTAAAAAACGATCAGAAATTAAATAAAAAAAACAAGTTTTTTAAACTGAAAGTAAGGAGCGACATTAAAACTTAAAACGAACAGAAATTATTCCGTACATGACAGGGGCTGTCCCCTCCTCAACGCCTCACTCTTTATTCCGTATATGAAAGGGGCTGTCCCCTCCTCAACGCCTCGCTCTTTACGCTAAAGTTTTTTATTGTTTAAAAAAAAAAATTGTGAGACAGTCAAACTTTAGCGTAAAGAGCGAGGCGTTGAGGAGGGGACAGCCCCTTTCATATACGGAATAAAGAGCGAGGCGCTGAGGAGGGGACAGCCCCTTTCATGTACGGAATAAAGAGGCGTTGAGGAGGGGCCGCCTCAAGCGAGGCGTTGAGGAGGGGACAGCCCCTTTCATATACGGACTAAAGAGCGAGGCGTTGAGGAGGGGACAGCCCCTTTCATGTACGGAATAAGTTACTCGATTTTTTTATACGGAATAAAGAGCGAGGCGTTGAGGAGGGGACAGCCCCTTTCATGTACGGAATAATTTACTCGATTTTTTAAAGAGGGGGGAAACATCCCCTACAAGTGGAAGAATTTTAATGAAAATCACAACGTCAGATTCAGCGTATCAGAAAACCCTATTACATAGTTTTCAAGCTCATATCTGCAAAAATATGCAACTTTGAATTTTTGCCAGAAGAAAAATATACGAATATAGAAGTTAGTTACGTAAGTTAATTTGTAAAAACATTCATTTAGCAAAAGAAAAGTAAAATTTTTATGCAAATAAAAGCTGCATTAACTAAAAAACGATCAGAAATTAAATAAAAATAACAAGTTTTTTAAACTGAAAGTAAGGAGCGACATTAAAACTTAAAACGAACAGAAATTATTCCGTATATGAAAGGGGCTGTCCCCTCCTCAACGCCTCACTCTTTATTCCGTATATGAAAGGGGCTGTCCCCTCCTCAACGCCTCGCTCTTTACGCTAAAGTTTTTTATTGTTTTAAAAAAAAAATGTGAGACAGTCAAACTTTAGCGTAAAGAGCGAGGCGTTGAGGAGGGGACAGCCCCTTTCATATACGGAATAAAGAGCGAGGCGTTGAGGAGGGGACAGCCCCTTTCATATACGGAATAAAGAGCGAGGCGTTGAGGAGGGGACAGCCCCTTTCATATACGGAATAAAGAGCGAGGCGTTGAGGAGGGGACAGCCCCTTTCATGTACGGAATAATTTCTGTTCGTTTTAAGTTTTAATTTCGCTCCTTACTTTCAGTTTAAAAAACTTGTTTTTTTTATTTAATTTATATAAAAGGCGACCTCGATGTAATACATATAGTTCAGGGAAAAAAGGGGAATTATGTTGTCAGATTAAGAATTTCAATCCCTTTCCGTCCAGATAGATTCAATCTTCCCTGGTAAAGTTTAAGTTTATCAAAGTTCCAAAGAGCATTAACATCTTTTTCAAGATATAAACATAAGAGCTTGGATTAGTTTAAACAAATAATTTGGGATCTAATAAAAGGGTTATTCCTAGTTTCTGAGAAACAATAATTTGAAACAAAGAATTTTGATTACCTTGGTACCCAAGTCTTGTCTAATTATTAAAGAGAAACAAATGCAATTAGAAATAGTCATAGCCTAGAAGTAAATTAATCCCTTTTTTTCGGTAAACAATGAGGATTGAACAACAGACACGCACAATTTAAGATTAGCCGACCTAGAAGAGGTATTGGATGAATTCAGAATAATTAGAATTGGAAAATTTTTTCTTTTATTCTATTTTATAATAAAAATAATTTGTTATTGGATTTTGAGTACCGATTCTTACCAACACCTCGGTTATAACACGCTACGAAATTTTAGCCCCGATAAGTAGGTCAATCTTAAAAATAGCATATACTATATGTAAGCAGGGAACAAATTACCAAACTTACAGCCCTTGTCCTGAGGGCTGTAGGGGATCTGACATCTTCAAAGGCATAGTTACTGGACCTTTCAACAATGCTGAAGAAAAATATGTCTCACGATTTTGATTGGATGTTTGTTTTGGATCAAAGATGACTTTTAAAAAGGGTGACAAAGGTGACTTTTGACTTTTAAAAAGTTCCAGTAATCAGATGAAATTCTTAATCACTAAAGGTTTATTGACATAGGTCAACTACTTGTCTTTGGATATTAAAGAAAGCTTGTCTAATAAGCAATTGTTTACCGTCAAGGGCATATCCAGGATTTTTGTTCGGGGGGAGGGGAGGGATACAAATAATCTTTAAAAAATACACCAAAAATTGGTTTATGAGTCGGACGAAAATTGGTCACCTTTCGCACATATTCCACAAGCGACAGTTTATTTTCACCAATGTTGCTTTCTAAGGATGTATATTGCCTTTTATCAGAAAATAGGTTTAATATTGCGATATAGAAGTAAGAGCTAGAAACAAATGAAATAAATAGTCGAACTTACAAGCAGAAATTCTCACTAAATGCGATCATATATTCAAAAAAAATGTGGTCAGTGATCTTAAGTGTAATAAACCTAATGTGTGCTTTAGATTTTTAGACAGTAGATGTTATGTAGATGTCTAGTAGTTATAAATATCTACACATTTGCAGGTTTCCTGTTTTTAGCCGCTGTACAAATAATCTGTGTAAATCCTGATATCTGTAAACAATTTTCAAATAGAAGATGCTTTGGATGTGCAAAACCTCATCAAATTGCCCATTAAGAGTCGTAGTAGGTTCCACAAAACTGGGCTGCCCAGAGGCCACCTAAATTCTGCTAATCCTACTAAATATTTTTTAGACCATTGCTCACACACAAGAAAGCCCTCGAGCCATCCAGTCCTTTCTAATCGAGTACCTATCCAAAGGACATCCCCGCCTCCATATCCACTTCCATACCCCCTTCCTTTTTTTTCAAAGATAAAACCACCTACTCCGCCGGCTGCTTTCCAGTATTTTCCTACCCTTCCATCTATCCTTCCCCACCACCTTGCGTAGCTTACCCACTCAACGTGAACTCTTCGTACCATACTCCTGCAAAAAAAAGTTATAGTTTTCTCTCTTCATGTCCTTTAATGTTACTAAGATAAGATAAGATAAGTTTTATTCTTCATTAGATACACATACAGTATTACATGTTATTATTCCCCCAAAGGCTCATTGGCCTGTACAAAGGGGGAAGACATATGAATTGCTTACTCAGAGATGAAAAACAAAAGGAAATTTAAAATGATCACTTGCTCACATACGAAGGAGAAGAAAATAAAATATAGATAAAACGAAAAGTATAGAAAAAATAGAATAAATAAACTTAAATAATTAATTAGATTAAATAGACTCCAAAAAAATAAAATAAATAAAAAATAAAAACATAAATAGAAATAACTTTTACGTAGCCAAAGAATTTTTAACAATTTTTTAAAACTAACCGAATATGTGGCACCCTCGAGCTAATTCAGGCAACTTATTCCAAAAAATATGACACGCCATTAGAGGATTAAAATCTGACCTTATGCAAGGAGTAAATGGAACTTGAACATGATTTGTCATATTGCGAAGATTATAATTATTTTGATCAGAGGTAAAAGTTAGCGGAACACTTAGGGGCTGGGGGAGGTCACCATGAATCTGAGAAAAAGTAAAACATGCACATGAAAGAATGTATAGTGACTCCAAGATCAAGTAATGATATAACAAATGATCGATTAGTCTCCTGACTGATGTTTCTAGTTTTATTGTAAACCATAGAAAGTGGCTTTAACAGTGAAGGAAAAGTTGACATCCACCCAATTGGACAGTAAGAGACGTAATATTGGACGAAGCAGTGAAAAAGGCTTTTCAAAATTGATCCTGGAAAAGTATGTCTAAGTTTCCTTAAAATACCGAGACTTCTGCTTATCTTCATTTTAATAAAATAAATGTGACATTTGAAAGATAGGTTTTCATCAAAAAGAATGCCCAAAAAACGAACATATCGGTCTTTAGATCTATGAATTATTCCATTAGGCTGGTGAATTTCTGATAACTGGGGATAAACCTGAGAAACACGTGAACAAATCAAAAAACTGGACTTAGAAAAATTCGGGGTAAGATAATTAGCATCAAGCCACAAAATCACCCTCTTAAACAAATTTTCCAAATTCAATCGAAGCTCGGATTCCCAAAGTGCCAAGTGTGCTGTCATCAGCAAAACAAGCAAGGACATCGGATGAAGGCGAACTATAGTTTCCACTATGGGCAAGGGAAGGCTTAGGATGACAAAGTCGACAGCAATTAATAAGTTTCTGCTTTTTTACAACATAATATAGATCATTTACATAAATCAAAAATATCACAGGCCCTAAAACTGATCCCTGGGGGACACCGAAATTCACTTGCGATGATTGTTTAAAGAGGGGGGAAACATCCCCTACAAGTGAAAAATTTTAATGAAAATCACACCGTAAGATTCAGCGTATCAGAAACCGCTATTACATAGGTTTCAAGCTCATATCTGCAACTTTGTAATTTTTTGTCTTATTTGAACTGGATTTTTGCACTAAACATGTTTTGATCACGATTTTCAAAAATGAGTTTCGTTTTTGAATGACGCATAGGCACGTCACTCTGCATACAAATGCCTGTTCAGAAGACAGGCTTGTTATTTTGTATATACAAAATCCCCCAGCCTGCCTTGTTTTTAATAAAAATAAACATTTACTGACATTTATGAGGATCAAAACTTTGGACAGAAATATAACAGTTCGAGGAATGTATAGGAAATTTATAAACGCCACTCTTGGCAACCATTTCTAAGATCTCTCTCTTTGACTGAAAAGTGTTTTTAAGACAAGTAACAATGGGTTTATTTAAAAAAAAATATATATATACATCATCGATTCCCTGAAGCAATGCTTGTGCGGGAGAAAACGAAGGACTTTGAAAGGACTTGCTTTAATCTTTCAGCAACGTTCAGTTTTTAGCGAAGTTTCAAGATATTTTTGTTTAGACTCCATGAAAGAAGGATGGCAACCTCGGACAGACATATCTAGGATTGCAGCAACTGTAATGCTAGCAATCAGTGATAGGTTCTTTAGCATATGGAACATTTCTGACAATAGTTTGGCAGTTTCATGGACAGTGTATAAACTTAACAGAAAAAAAATATGGTATATTCTCTGCTAGCTGCATAAACCCTATGTCTTATCATGGTTACTCTAGCCCATAGTAACCCAAAATTAAAAAACGCGTTCTGGAAAAAAAAAATTATCAAGTAAGGACGAATCTAGTGCAAATAATTCAACTGGCGATATGTACCTATAATTTTAGGATTACAGAAAACTAGCGCTTTACTGAAAACACTAAAGAATATAGGAGTCTTGGTATGGTGAAAGTAAACCATTTAAGGACACTTTTAACAGTATAAAAGTAAAGCATTTTTGGAAAACTGTCAAGTGAGGAAGAATCGTCACTTAGAGGTGGTTCAAAAATGGCAAGTAGTATTTTGATTAATATTAATAGTAAAAGTCGACTGCGAAAACAGATTTAATTTTATTTTCAAAAAACACAGAGAAATTGTGTCAGATCAAAAACAAACACTGTACCGTTGGAATCACCATCGTTGGAAACCCCTTAATTGTGGTGGTTATTTTTTTGGGGAGAGGGGGGGGGGAATTTAACACCTAAACACACTTGCAAAAAATCACTGCACTGGTGTTTTGGATATAACAATATTTAAATGTTGATACTGATAAAATTTTAAATCAAATGAATCGCTTAATAATTAAATTATCTTAAGACTAATTGCAAATTGTTTTTTATATTATAAGTTTTCACTTATTATTGAAGCTTCTCTAATCAGAAGTCAATCTAGGCCGGAATTTGGTAACAAAAAATATTTAAAATTCTTCTTACTTCCAACTGAAAACTTATTTTTTAATTTGATGTTTTACCTTTTTTTCAAATCGTGTCATAAATATCCGTTTGAATAGACCCTTTCGTATCAGTTTAATTCAATTTGAGTACTGAATCGATTCGAGCAGCAAAAATTTTTTCAAAATGCTGGCATTAGTCATAATGCTTATGCTGAAAATGTACTATTAGTTAGCCATACTAGGTCAGGTACCATACCTGGTAACGGACCTAATTTCTCCAACAATTCTTTTCCCGTTCCACTACATGTTTCATGCAACAAAGTCAAACATTCTCAGAAAATCAACCAATAGCATTAAATATCAGTCTTTGATGCATCCATCACCTTGAATAGGAAACATAAAAGATGTTGCGGAGCCTTCGCTATCCTTCAACTTAAAAACATCGTAATACTCACACACGTCTAACTTTGGCATTTTGTTGGAGATCTTCATCGCTCTCAATATCTCTCTGTAACTGCGCTTGTGTTCCGATGTCGCAACTATACTTACACACAGTTTCTCAACATTTATGGTGACAATCAACGCCTGAATTACTTTCTAGTGGAAAAGATCCTCTCAGACCTGTATAATATTGATTACCTGTATAATATTACCAAAAATTATTTGAACTTTTTAAGAGTGGAAAATGCCGTTAATTTTGAAAATAAAACTTGCTAGCGTCATCTAGTATTTTTGTGAATTTTACCTGTCTTTTCGATACCTTAAAATACAGTAGAGGGCGAGAAAAACAAAGTTATTTAATTTTGCTTAACTATTATTTAAGTAATTATAAAGTATAAGGATATTTAAATGTTATATATCTTATTTTTTTGTGATATTGTGTGAATAGACTGTCAGTGCCACTGGTAATTTTTAATTCCCATCTTAAACTGACACCCAGCTTTTACAAGTTTCCCATTCTGTTTGACTTGAAATACTAATGTAGGTGAAGAATAAGCTACCTCAGCCCCTCCAATGGGTGCGAGCTCATCTGCATGAAAATTTAGTCTTAAGCCAGTTTTTCTTCCGGCATTTAGGATCGCCCGTGAATCTTCAATTTCAAACACTCCTTTTTCACAAAAAACGTCAATACTGTCCACTGATATTGCTTTCGAATTTTGCAAACGGATTACTTCTGGAAGCTGATTTTCAATTATGTCTTTTGTTGCTTCGCTTGCTGTTTTTCCCCTGAAAGATACAAAGGTTCTTTTTAAGAAGCCTCATAATTTTAAGCTATAATAATAAAACTACAGAGCTTCTTCAATTGGATAGAAATAAGAAAACACAGACCTGTATAATATTGATTACCATTTGTTTTAAAAGTCAAAAGTCACCTTTGTCACCCTTTTTAAAAGTCATCTTTGATCCAAAACAAACATCCAATCAAAATCGTGAGACATATTTTTCTTCAGCATTGTTGAAAGGTCCAGTAACTATGCCTTTGAAGATGTCAGATCCCCTACAGCCCTCAGGACAAGGGCTGTAAGTTTGGTAATTTGTTCCCTGCTTACATATAGTATATGCTATTTTTAAGATTGACCTACTTATCGGGGCTAAAATTTCGTAGCGTGTTATAACCGAGGTGTTGGTAAGAATCGGTACTCAAAATCCAATAACAAATTATTTTTATTATAAAATAGAATAAAAGAAAAAATTTTCCAATTCTAATTATTCTGAATTCATCCAATACCTCTTCTAGGTCGGCTAATCTTAAATTGTGCGTGTCTGTTGTTCAATCCTCATTGTTTACCGAAAAAAAGGGATTAATTTACTTCTAGGCTATGACTATTTCTAATTGCATTTGTTTCTCTTTAATAATTAGACAAGACTTGGGTACCAGGGTAATTAAAATTCTTTGCTTCAAATTATTGTTTCTCAGAAACTAGGAATAACCATCTTATTAGATCTCAAATTGTTTTTGTTTTAAACTAAACCAAGCTCTTATTTTTATATCTTGAAAAAGATGTTGATGCCCTTTGGAACTTCGATAAACTTAAACTTTACTAGGGAAGATTGAATCTATCTGGACGGAAAGGGATTGAAATTCTTAATCTGACAACATAATTCCCCTTTTTTCCCTGAACTATATGTATTACATCGAGGTCGCCTTTTATATAAATAGCTGGCATGGGTTAACAAAATGCAAGAGTGGCCAAAAAGAGGAACGGGGTCCCCTTTCGTATAAACTTCAGAGAATATACAAGGTAGGAATATATTTTGTGTCCAATAGTCCTAATTTTCTTATATATAAGATTTTAATAAATGTCAGGCAAGTCCCAAGGGTCACTAAGCTGGGAGAGGGAAGCACAAAAGCTCTCCTAATCTATTCTTCTTTGTTAAGGGTTTTTTGTCTTCTTTAAACCCTAGGTTATTCACAAGTTTCAGTTCCTGGGACAAAACTAATTTTATTCTGTTTTAATCCTTAAAATTCTGAACATTGTCTAGGGGGCCCAAGCCTTGGTTAATACTGGTCTTGATTGTGTATTCAAAAATTTATTACGGGTTCAAAATGTCGTTCAATGCTCAAGCAAAGAAATATCCTTTCTATGATTTACGACTGGGTTATGCAAAACGAAGTTATTTTCAAATTCAAGCTAATTTGAAATTGTCACTTCATTTCACTGAATTTATTTCGCTTTATTAGAATTTGTCGCTTTAAAATATAAATGTTTTTACTTTTATAACTTTAATAAATCAAAAAAATATTAACATTTTGATTACTAAATATCACTTTCAACTATTAAAAAAGGCATCAGCCCTTTCTATTTTCAATCGAATGAGCCCTTTTCGAACTCATCGATACGAAGTGCCCTGGTCTAAACAACAACAACAACAAAAAAAATAATACATTATACCTCCTATTGAAAAGAATTTGCCGCGAAAGGTTTCCCGTGACGAAAATTCCCCAATAAAGTATTTCTCCCACAGTAAAACCCCCAGAGAATTCTAACCCTACTAAAAATTTCCTCTGGAAAATTCCCCAGAACATCGCCTATGTAGGATGAAGTCGCCAAAGAGAAAATAACACCAATAAAAAATTTCGTATATGAATTCTGGCAAACTCCCGCGTGTAAAATTTTTCCTGGAAAGTTCACCCTCGCAACCCCCCCCCACCAATGGAAAATTATCCTCTTAGAAAATCCCCCAGCCCCCCCCCCCCCCGCAAAAAAATGCCGGTATAATCACCATTAGTAAACACAATATGTCATAGCTTACAGCCATTTTCTCGAGGAATGTGGGTGGCATGTCATCCCCAAAGGTATAGATATTGCGCCATATAACAAAATGACTATCAAATCTTAAATCAGACAACTTCGAGGGTAAAAGGACGAAGGAAGGGGGCTAAATACCCTCTAATCTTTTTGGTCACTTAAAAAGGGACTAAACTCTTAAATCCCGTTCAGATAGGCTCTCTCCCGATATTCTAGGACCATTGGTTCAATATGACTACTGCACCGGGGAAGAACAAAAAAAAGAGAAAAAAACAAACAAGTTCATCCGTGATCTTTCTTCAGACAAAAAAACTATATTTTTGCAGACTGCCTGCCATCCGATTACGGAGACTGGGTGCCATCCAATTACGTTTGAATCGTAAAAAAAGGGCCTTTGAAAATTCTGTGACCACCCCTTCCAATCGAAGTGTGTCTAGGGAAAAAATACAGGACTTGTCTCTAATTGAGGAAAAGCAGGGTCCATATAAAGTTATTGCATCTAAAGTCAGAAGCGCCTCCACAAATTTTAAGAAAATAGGAGATGGTAAAGTAGTGACTTCTGGCTTATTGCATCTTATGGAAGCACTTTTAGGGTTTGAACGAATTCTCAAAATTGTATTTTATTCTTTTCTATGAAAAGTCATTGAGATAAATATGTCGGGGATTTACCCCTAGCCTCCCTACATTGAGGAATATATTTCGACTGATGCTCTCATACTACATCGGGGTGATGTAGTATGAGAGCAGGGGTGTAGTATGAGATGTAGTATGAGTATGTATGAGATGTAGTATGAGATGTCGGTTATGTAGTATGAGAGGGGGCTGATACTCCTGCTCTCATACTACAGGCATGTCTTGAATGTAAAGCAAATGAAAGTGGGGCCAGGCACAATTTCTCGCCTTTTGCGGAATATTTTCAACTTATCATGCAAATATTAATCAAACTAATAATAAATCAGAAGCTATAAGTTAACCACGAAGAGCGGATGATCTATTGTGGCGCGCCCCCTCATTTCTGGAATAATTTTCTGTAAGTTCTAGACTCTAGGGTCATTCTTCACTTTCATTTTCACCAAAGTTCCAGCAGCTGGATCTCTAATCCTCCCATACAGGAGGTTCAGAGATTCAGTGGCTTGGTAGTAAATAAAAGATAGAAATACATATGCAAAGGGGAAGTCCATACACAAAACAATACTTACTGCATTTCTAAGCCTTCTTGGTCTATTCGTGAATTTATTTATTTAAGGAATAGAACAAGCCCGTACCTACCTAGAAATACCCCGAAAAGATAAATACTTCCCTATTTAATTGGAGGAATTAAAATTAATAAATAGTATTTTCAATTCCCAAAAATGTAAGGAACGGGGGCCAAGCGTATTTTTGAAAATCTAGGAGGGGCTATGTGTTTAATTTTACAATGAAAATACCAACAACAGGCATTTTTCAATAAAAATAGCCCAAAAAAGTTATTCTGCCAAAATAGCCAAAATATATATATATATATATATATATATATATATATATATATATATATATATATATATATATATATATATATATATATATATATATATATATATATATATATATATATATATATATATATATATATATATATATATATATATATATATATATATATATATATATATATATATATATATATATATATATATATATATATATATATATATATATATATATATATATATATATATATATATATATATATATATATATATATATGTATATATATATATATATATATATATATATATATATATATATATATATATATATATATATATATATATATATATATATATATATATATATATATATATATATATATATATATTATGTTTAAGAGGTAATTACTTGGCAAAAAAAAAAAAAAAAAAAAAAAAAAAAAAAAAAAAAAAAAAAAAAAAAACTGTAGTCCTAATCCAGCAATTGAGACAAATGTGCACTTGAACGAGGCTCTCACCTTACACATCCATCCAACTACCTAGGACCAAACAGTATACCCAAACCATCAACCAAATAGAAAAGTCCAAATCCATGCAAAGTTGTCATCAATAAATGTAAGTCGATGTAAAATTACCAGCAAAAGCACCTTAAATCTAGCAAAATATTTCCAAGTAAAACCTTCCATTTAGGGCTCATCAGAAGAATACCACCGGCCTTAACGGGTTTCGAGGCTTTACATTCTTTACCCAGCACGGTGGCGCTCCTACCATAAGATCTATATGGTAACCCTATGTCAGGTCAAACCTGTGAAATACCTGCATACTAGTCAAGCTAATAAAAATTACATACAAAAAGTGTTTCAATACTTCCACAATCAAATCCCAGAGGTCACTGAGAGACCATTCCAGAACAAACGAAGACACTTCCAGATGTATCTTTTATTGGTATCTGGAACCAATTACCAATTTAAAGATCCTCAAGCTTGTTTGAAACTCCTAGAAACTCAACCTGCGAGAAATTATATTAAAATATCATTCAGTATTTCTTTATAATTTTTTGTATATTTACTTAAGAGTTCATGATACATGAAACTAAATTTTTTGAATTGCCAACTAATTTTTTTGGCAGAAAAACCTCTTAAGATAAGTTTTTCGCTCAGCTTTTTACATCTAATTTTAAAATCTGCGTAATTACTGCATATTTTTGCATACCTAAATAATTGGGAATATATATATATATATATATATATATATATATATATATATATATATATATATATATATATATATATATATATATATATATATATATATATATATATATATATATATATATATATATATATATATATATATATATATATATATATATATATATATATATATATATATATATTTCATGAAAAACATTTAAAAAGATATTTTTTTAAAATCTAGGGGTGAGATAAACAAGAGAGGGTGCAGACTTTGAGAAGTTACGTACACTAAGTAGTACGTGGAAATGATGGCGAAGTGTGCCACGCGTTGCGGGGACTGTGCCACACGCTTCTAGATGTACACCAGGGTGGTTGAAGTTGGGTGTCCCTTGGGATAAAAATATCTGGAGGCTAATGCCTCCCCCTGTACCTCCCCCGGTTTGACGCCAGCGCTTGGAACCCTAGAATAATGAAAATATGAAGCTTTATTCAATTCAGCCCACCCTCAGCCCTGCTCATTCTCATATGTGTAGTAATCTTCTGGAAAAAGTATTTCAGTCTTTGAGCCATTTTGGTTCCTTGATTTTAGCTACATGACGTTTTTCATGCTTCAAAATACCAAGGACATCAATATGAATTTTTTTTTCCCCTGCATCTTAGGTCCATTTGTTCTTGAAAACCCGATCTTTTTTTCATAATTATGAAGCTTTTTGGGCAGCGCCACAGTTTTGCTGTTGCCATGTTGAACCATGAAAATGAATAGCAAATCTAGTTAGTTAAACTTGACACTGCTTTTTATCCGTAAAAATTTAAACCTAACCCACTTAAGCTGTTTAGTGCCATGTGTTTTTAGCTTACTTTTTACTGATTTTTCACCCACGTATTTTATGTTTGATGCCTGCTATTATCAATGTCTTAACTGCGTATGAAGATGCAATGAAATTGTGTGACAATAATGGAAACTGGTTTAGAAAAGGAAGAGGCTCAGAATGGACAAACTATTCAACTTGTAGCGCCGTGGAAACGATTCAAAAGAAATCTGCTGTTCACATGGCTGCTGACGCTGTTTCAATGACTCTATTGTTTCCGGCTCTTTTCATCTTTGCAGTATACAAGTTAGAATTTTTCTTAATTTCTCTTTCTATTTCTTCTTTTCCCTGTTTTTCTCTATTTTTTAATCACTAATTAACACAAACTTCTATGTTTTAATTCTATTTTTTAATTCTCTATTTTTTAATCACAAAGATTAACACAAACTTCTGTAAGTGAAGCGCTCTGTAATCTGCTATCTAGAAGAAGGGGTGCAAGCTCAGCAAAGACCAAAGATTCGTCTGCTGTAACCTCACCCTCACTTCCTTCTTTCCTGACCTCCAATGGTTGAGGGCTGGCTCTGTCAAATTCTAATCTAATTATAGACACGAGGGGTACAGAATTTTCATATTGTTCCAGAACTGAAAATGTTTTCAATGGAAAGTTTGCAAAATATTATTAATAACAAAGTTTGGATCAAAATATTTGTATCAACAAAATCTACGACTTTTGCATTCAAAGTTCTTGGATTGTAAATTTGTTTTTCAAAACGTATTAGTGAGTAAAAATGTGTGTAATTTTTTCAAATGGGAGTTAAACACTCCAAAGCGGTATGATTCTGAAAAAGCTAAAAAAGTTAAAAGTTAAAAAGTTAAATCTTCTTTCATGCAAAAAAACCCATCTTTATTCAAATGAACGTATGTTTAAAACAATAAAAGGCATCGAAACGTTTTTTCCCCTCATATACAAACTCTCTGGTTTAACATAATGTGGCGTAACAAAAAAAAATTTGGCGTAACATCATGCGGGGTATCAATAAACAGTATGGCAAAACAATAAATGATGTGGTGTAACATAATACCTTTTGACTTGCTGCAACGACACTGACCCCTTAGAAAGGAAATAGTGCATTGTTTTTATATGATCAACAAAGCCTGTGCATCTACGAATTTTTTTTTTTTGGGGGGGGGGGGTTAGTGCTGAAATCGGCTGAAATCTCCTTCACAGCCGATACCAAAGGGAGTTTAAAATTCCTTTGACACTGGGAATAAATCAAATGGTTTTTCGACGGGGATTAGAAGGCATCTCACGAGGAAAGGGGGGGGGGACGTTTGAAAAAATGTTCTTTTGTTTTAAATTGTTTGGCTTAATTGTAAAAAAAAACCGATGTGCTTGGCTGATAATGAACGCCCGAGGTAATACTTGTAGATACCTTTATTTAAATGCTCGTGGCCGGAATTTCAGGCTTCCGGGGATTCAACCTCATACTTACAACGTAATAATACTTGCTTCAAGATCAACTGCCTGGGTCTGTTGTTTAATAAATATTTTAAGGAGGTAACAGAGCTTTGTTTTTTTAGATTTTCTCCTTGAGTAGGTGGAACAAACTAAACAAGAATCTGCTATTTTGTGTTCTTTGATTTCTTCTCTCCAAGACCAGAGTTCGACCAAATGTTCTGCTCAGTTTCGTTGCGCTGAAAATAAAAACCATTTTTTGGATTATATTGATTTCTTCTAAAGAATGTCGAAGCAGAATTAGATAAACTAAGTAAAGACTTGGTCACAGCCTGATCTGGAAGGAAATAATTCATTTTCGGAATTTTGTTGAAGTGTTCTCCGCAATTTTGGAATTTTGTTGTAGTGTTCTCGGAATTTTGTTGTGTTGTGGTGGAATTTTTGGTGTGTTGGGGTTAATTTTCTTTTGGTGTTATTGCGCTGGTGAAGCCTCCTCTGTTATCTCCTACCTTGTATGTTTTTTTTATTGATAATCGAAACAAAACAATACTTATCCTCGTATGTATAAAAGGAACAAACAATTTAAATGATAAAATATATTAAGATGAACAATCTATTATAAAACTGAGCTAAAAAAAAAATTCATAAGACTTTAACCATCAAAACAGGGAGCAAAGCTTTACTGAAAATTCAAGCTTGTATTCAATAAAAGCAGAGATCAACAGAAGTAACATCTTTTTTAAGAATTAAAAAGAATCTGGCTCAAAGTAAATTTAATTTTATAATAGCTGGGAGAAAAACAACCTATGCCATTTATGTTCAACAGCGAAACAATAAAGCTATTATAAAAATATTATAAAAAATAATAGTTATAGTTACTCTTTATTTCTTTTTCAACTTTTATTTAGAGTTGGACCGAGGTTACCCAAAAGTTAAAATAGTCATGTATGAGCACTTTTTTATGACAAGCCTCTGTCGTTAGTAGTAGATTAAGCCTTATTATTTCACAGTAAATAATAATAATAATAAAAAAAGTATGGCCGGGCTTGACTGTGGGTTCATGAAAATTGTATTTTCTATCAAAATACGGGTATTGAAAATAATTTACTTTTCGGTAGATTTTGGATACATATTAATTATTCGGAACACACCCAAGAATTTTCATCTGCAAGTTCTGACAAAAATCGGTTTAGCTATTTGTATTCGGAGAAAATTAGCTTAGACTCAGTGGAAAAAATATTGTAGGTATATTTTAATTAAATATTTAATATATAGAGTTGGTACTTTGGCTAGATTATGTTAGGTATTTAACGTAATGCATTCTGCGCGGCCTGCCTTCCAGAATAGTTTGTCGGAGTTCCCCTAAATTTGTTTGTAAAGTATTATATTTTTACCATATTTGGTTATATTTCTTTAGGATTAACCATACTTCACTTCTTGAGTGTGTTTCATATAACTATCAAGTACCGATTTTTGTTATTGCAGAAATCTAGTATGCTGAAATGTCGGAAAGGAGATTTTGAATAACTTAATGAATAAATTAACGAATATTCAACAAATAGATAATAACAAGAGAGTTAGAATAGTCAAAAGAATAGCTTCTTATTTTATTTTGGTACTTGTGCATTATATGCTACACACGAAAGAAGTCAAGTTCGGTCAATGCTAATGAAATAAAATTAAAAAGGATGAATATAAAATAGTTTAGAAACAAATTTGGGCTATATATTTACACATTATGGGGGTGGGGGATATAGAATAGAATATATTAAATACGTAACCTAACCTAGGTACCTCCCCCCTAAACCCCCAAAAACAATCGTTTAAATATTGTAAACTCGATGGAAAACAGTGGAACTTTTTTGCTAATGAAATAAAATAAAGTAGAATGAAAATATAATAGTTTAGAAACAAATTTGGGCTATATATTTGCACATTAGGGGGGGGGGGGGTAAAGCATAGCATATATTAAGTAAGTAATCTATCCTAACCTAGGTACACCCCCCTGAACCTCAAAGAACAACAGTTTAGATATTGTAAACGCGATAAGAAATCACGCTTTGCTTTGTATTCCTTTTCTGGAGCACTTTACTAGGACTAAAAACTTTACTAAATGTATAATAACAACGTTACTTGTTTGTAACATTTTCTACACCATTTCTTACACAAGTATTAGGTCAGAGAAAACTAGAGCTTTTATTAAAATAAAATTCATTGTCACTTGAATAAGATGCTTCCCAACAGAATTGTTTTGCATATTTTGTGAGATTTATCCCACGAATTTTGTAAATCTTATTGCATTTCCAAAATACAAATTTTATTATCCTGCTTTGATCATACAACAAGATTCTCAACAGCTAGAATGCTTGTTCATTCCAAAGCACATTTGTATACTTTTTTCTTTATGAGAGATTGAAATTTCAAAGCATCGAGTACATCAGAATCAGAACACTGAACGAAGTAGGCCTACTGTGATTTGATTTTGGAAGACTATTGATTATTGATTTGGAAGATTTTGCTCTTACTTAAACTTTTTCGCATGCTGACCAATCGTCCGTGTAGCGCAGATACCGATCTCCGGATTATCTACCTACGGTCGGGAGTGCTATGCGTGATTGGGGGCGAGTCATCCCATACTCCAGTAGTATCGTAGTAATAGATACTAAACTTACATGGAAACTTACACCTGAGGCAATACACAGTCCTAAACTTACATGGAAACTTACACCTGAGACACTACAGTATCACGTGGACATAGTCAAAACGTTGGCAACCTACAAAGTGGCCAAGCATGTTTGGAAACTATAGTCAAGGCTTTATAAGATAACCAGACTGATTTTTTGTTATTGATATGAATTGCACAAGAATGTGCAGATAAATTCCACATGTCCATAACAGCTGTTTCGATTAGAAAGTAAATGAGACGGTCATTTTATGTACGTGTGTGCATTTACTAAAGGGGGTAATTGTTGTAGATAAAAAAAGAGGAGTTGGATGGAAGGGGGTGCCCCCTATTAATATTTTGAATAAATTTCAAGTTTAGGTAATAGTTGAAACTTTATAAAATAATGGATATTTCACATGGAAAATAAACCCACTTTGTTTTGGGGGAGATGGGTTGCTATTTTTGATTTTTCTTCAGTAAGGATATGGTTCAGTTTTTGCAAAAAAATTGTTTACAAATAGTTTATTATTAAGTAATTTTTATGTTTAGACGTTCATCTATTCTTACCTTTCTTATGACTGTTAAAAGTGGGATAAATTTGGGCATATTTACTTGCAATTTGTAATTACGATACTAATAGTACGAAACTAATAGAATAATAGACAAAGTAAAGTTAAATTACCAATTTTCGTGCATATATTGTAGTTAATGCCATGCACGAGCCGATCAGTTTTTTTTTTTTTTTTTTTTTTTTTGTAAAGAAAGTTGAAAAGAAGCCTTTGTAATATTTCCATAAACTGAAGTGATTCATTTGCGATATATGACGTAAATCACTCGCAAGATCCAAAGGTCCGAGCTGCGTATGCCCTTGCCCGAGCGAAGTGAAGGTTATACAAAATCGGTTTTCTTCGTCTAACAATAATAATAATGATGACAATATTATAAATAATGATTTACATATTACTAAAACTGGTGGCAAAACATGTATATAAACGAAATCAATGGAAATTGAAATTTTATATAAAGATGTTCCGATAAAACTATACCCAGACTTGCAAAAAAAGAAAGAAGGTAGCCTTTTAATGAAATTCAGTACACTAAATTATAACTTGAGGTATTAACTAAAGCAGATAGACTCTGTTCATCTCCCCCTTGAACCGTGAAAATAAATAAGCAAAACTGATTAGTGAAATGTGACGACACTTTTTGTCCTTGATAATTCAAATATTAACAATATGTTAATTCCTAAAGGTACCAACGAAGTAGAAGTAGAAAATATAAAAGAATTTAAATGGTGGAATGACCAACCGCGTATATTTAAATAAAAACATAGACCTTAGGTTAGGTTCTGATAGGTTAGGTAATCGGCTTTGACATAAATAAGTTGTAAGATCATACTGGCTATACATGACGTTCAAAGCGAAGACGAAGAATAATTAAGAAAGAAAAAGAATCAACAACAACGACAGCAATTTTCAACCAGTGAAAGAGGAAAACTAAACAAAGTAGATGTCTTGATAAATACCTACGCCGAGCTGTCTTCATTCAACATTCACTCAACATTAAAAGACAAACGGCAACCTTTCGAATTGCTCAGAAAATCCTATAAAACCACTTAAAAAGGAGATAAAGCCAAGTTGATTTGTTCTTTGTTTCTTCGTGCTATTTCATTTTCATCCTTTGTATGTTTCTCTTTAGCAGCCGGATTTCGTGTCATCGGATAGAACTAGTATCTTCAGGTATCGAATATTCAGTTTGTTTCTATTTTAGAAATGATTTGAAAAAATGTATATACCTTGCAAAATTATGTTTAAAATTAAGAAAAGGTTTTTGTTTTTGAGCCGGCAGAAGTGTATTATTGTTAAAATTGTTCTAGATAGGTATTTTTTTGAGTATTTGATTTCCTTTTAGATTTCTTTTAATGATATTTTTGTAAGACTTCAGGCAATTTCGTTTTCAACCATTTATATTGGCTGGAATTCTTATAGCCACGTCGGAAGACCGCGCTTCACGAAAACGATGTATTCCAATTTATTTTGTAAAGTTTCAGAGGAGTTTCCGATTTTGCATTATAATATTGTTACCTTCACCTCAAAACTTGAGTTTAGAATACGAATTTGTAGATTAAGCTATTCATTATGTCTTATTTTAGGACGGAGGCTTACTAACGAATAATCCGACATCAATTGCCATCCATGAAGCTAAAAATCTATGGCCTCGGTCAAAGATTCACTGCATCGTATCTATAGGCACAGGAAGAAATCAGCCTTTGTCTACAATGGAAGTGGCTATCCCAACAGGGACATCTTTGAAACAAAAGCTTGTCAAAGTTATTGACAGCGCAACAGATACAGAAAGTAAGTTGCATTTTTTTACGGTTTAGGTTTGCTATATCGCCGGAATTTTTTTTCATTCTTCCATTATTTTCATCATTTTCCGGATTTTTTTTTTTGGGGGGGGATTCTAAAGTTTCAACGTAATTTTTTTTTTTTAATTTCGGATCAAATCCTTTGGGAAGGGCTTGTTCAATGATAAATTAAATCGCTGTTTGAATAAAAAAGTATTAATCAGAGATTAAAAGGAAGAAGAGCCTGATAAACGCCTGATAGCGTACCCCCCCTCTGTCATTTACTTTATGCTGGAGTGAAATAGAGCAAATGCCCAATCAATAATAAGTTTGTTCGAACTCTTTTGTTAAATACCCGTCTATTTGTATCATAAAGAGAACATATTATACTATATTCCCTAACATCTACTGAGAAATGACAGCCGGATTCAGAAAATTATCTGAAGGTTTTATTGTATACTCTCGTTTTGGAATGACTGAAATCTGCTAAGATTTATAAAGTGATCTTTTAGTGCTTTTTCTGTTTTTTCTATCTTCTCTAAACTAGTAGTTACATACAACAAGTGTTTTCTTCCTTCTTTACAGGCGATCTTAACTCCCTCTGTGCTGCACCTATGATATTGAATGTGCAGCACCGAGAAAAGATGTTTTTAAAGTGCTCTTGAAAAGGACGTTTTAACGTATTGTCAAAACTTTTTATCAACAAATTACTTTTCATTGGAAGCTTATGTTTGTACCTTTGTGAATCTGACCCAAACTGAAGATGAAAGATAAATCCCATGGTTGTGGTCAGGAAATAATTTTTCAGAAATTTAAGCCATATGAGGAGCCTTTTCTCTCTAATACTGCTGTAGAATGGCATATGGTTTCTTGTCCGACTTAAATTTTTCTCAGTGGTATTATGTGGAAAAAAAGTGTTGTAAGTCAGGTAAATATATCTATTCCTAGCGTTTTACAAAATAGCACTAGTCCACTTCTCGCGATTTGCAGGGGAGAAAGAACACAAGGTGAAGAACAAAGCGAAATTTTTCCTGAAAATCAGTCTTTTTAAAATCCTTTATGTTCAAAGTTACAGACCACACTTCTTGACATATCGCTGTAGTAACAACAGTAGAGTAGTACATTCCATTTTTATGACTCAATGTTCCTTCCTGTGCTATTCTACGACTCTATGTTACCTCCTGTGCTATTCTACGACTCTATGTTCCTTCCTATGCTATTTGCTTGGTTTACGTTCCTTGGCACCTTTCCAGACCATGTACTTATGGATTTGGGTGGATTATGTTCCTTCCAATGTTATTCTATGGGACATCTACACGTGATTAAACACGTTTTGCTTGCCTTTCCTTGATACCTTTCCAAACGAGCGGTGATTCCCCTCCGGTTCCTACACATTACAAAAAAGCGAGAAGTATGAGCGGGGATTCCCCACACAAGTTTGTTTCAACTCCAAGTTTTTCAACCAGTTCAATTGACCATGATAGCCCTATTTTTCAGTGCAGAAATTCGTTTTGGTGGCAGAGGTTTTTCCCCCAAATTTTCAGGAGAGGCTTTTGGATAACATACTATAATATCGTTCTTGTGCTATCAAGGCTTTCATTGTTCAATCTTTCTGCTGGGGCAAAAACTTTTCAGCTTTAAAACTATATGTATAGGATATACCCCAACCCCCTTGCATTGTAAACTAATATACCTTGTGAAAGATTTTGAAGAAATATCTTCCCTTTTCAGTGAAAGTAGGAAAATTTTTAAGGTCCACTGCTCCTCTTCCGATGGAGCATAAACTTCTACAGTAATGGACAGATTAAATAATCTGTATGTCCCGGTTATGTGATGCTGTGTATAACATTTACCTATTTGAATGGTACTACTAACCTCGTGCTGATATCAAAACTTTACTGAGTTATATTTGTATGTTTCCATTATTTCTAATAAAACTTCTACTTTAATTAATAAAAAATGAATCAAGGAAAATGTAAGTCGAAGTCAAAGACAGTGTGAGCTAATTTTTCTGTATATACATATTGAACCTACATGAGATCGATATGATTATGAGACAATGGTGGATACACGGGGCATTCCTACCCCCCTCCTTCTTTGCAAGGGTGTAGATTTACAAACACACAAATGTGTTGAGCAAAATAAAAAAAAAGAATGGCCGTCACAAGTTTATCTAGCTCGGTGAGTTGAACTCATTTGGCGCGAACAGTAATTTTGACGAAACTAAATATTCAACTAGACAATGGATTCTACTTAGAAACCATAAATGAATTTTAAGATGAGCTCACAAGCTTTCGCAGTGTATGGCACTATAAACTTTTTTATAGTAATTAGGATTATTTTTCTTTTTATACTCTTTGCTAGAAATTATAAATTTAATGGTTTTTTCCAGACAAAATCTCCAGGCATCGAGAGTATCACTGAATTCTTTGCAGGAACAGGAACAGCTCCTCAGACCCTCCAGAGTATAATTAAATTTTTTTTTATTTTTTTTTACAAAATTTTGACATAAATATCCCGGTTTACTCATCTTTTAATTTTTTTACGTTTTTTTAATAAGAAGAGAGGTGGTTGTTAGAAGGGGATATTTCTGTTTCCTTCAGAAAATAAATATACACCTAAATAAAAATTTGTACGTAGTACGAGTGATGGGGGTTGCTCTTATGAGCGTTTCGTCACTTATTTTGTCAGTTTCAGATTCTATCAGTTTGATTGTCAATGTGATTTGTGTGACAATTCCTATCAGCATTAAGTTGTTGAAAAATGGTATAAGGCCATAAGTTGTTGAAAAAAGCCGCCTAAGGCCCAAACAGCTACGCACGCTCCTCCTCCATTCCAATATATTCAACGCCTCCCTCTTTAGGACCTCCCAGGAAGTTCTCATTTCCCTTAAATCTTTCTTCACGACATCCTCCCACCCCTAACCACGGACGCTACTACTACTGATAAGTCCCTACTATTAATAAAAACACACCACAGCACCAAGCTGTCTGAGGCCAAAACAGCTACGCACGCTCCTCCTCCATTCCAATTTATTCAAAGGACCTCCCAGGAAGTTCCCATTGCCCTTAAATCTTTCTCTGCGACATCCTCCCACCCCTAACCACGGACGCTCCTACTACTAATAAGTAGTAAGGCAATGCACAGTCCAGCCAGTGATTGCGTAATATGCCTTACCACGGTCCAGTTACCTATTACTATGAACGGTACATGCCTTAGAAGACAGGTTTTCTAATGTGACACTCATTTTTTGAATGCACTCCGGCCAGTGATTGCGTAATATGCCTTACCACGGGCCAGGCATCTATATATTTGAACCCTACGCCTAAGGCATGGATATGTGTGTGTACTTTAAACGAATTGGGGTTACCAGGGTCATTTGCCTGCCAAGAGGAACGAGTATAACTTGATTGGTGATTAGGATTTGAATATTTTTTAGTTTAAATCCGTGGTCATTAATCTGTAAGTTGATTAGTAGGTTTTTCTTTTTAACTTGGATAATAGTTTTTTAAACCTATTGCTACGAGCCCTAAATGCGGTCCATTTTTGGAACTAGGAGCGTGATTGTGTGTGATGCTATCAGACTGATTTCGTTTCACGGATTCATTAATAGAAGGACTAATGTTTTTTGAAAAAGGTCATTACTTCTTTAGTTTACGAGATTTGCGAATTTTTTTTTGCGAAAAGATATTTGCGTAAAGGTATTGCGACGGTTAAGAATGCCTCACGGGTAATTAAAGAATGAGATGCTTGCATCAACAATACAAAGAATAAGCTCAGATACTTAATAGATTTGACGTTTACAAGAGACATTGCTAGAAAGTATTCAATAGCTTAATTGAAAAGTAACGATAGAATGACATTGTGACTTGACCTAGCTTTACCTCGCCGATGTGATCTGTATAATACATAAGTAACGTTTGAAAAATATTGTCAATTTAAAAAGAAATGGCTGAAAAGTGTTTTGAGGGGGCTGGGTTGCAGAGCGGGGGGACGGGCCCGCGGGCTCAGTGAACGGGGAGCCCGTTGCACGGGGGGTTTCGGTGATACACGGGTTCAGTTACACGGGGATTCAGTTGCACGGGGGGTATCCCTTTTTTTCGAAAATCGGGCTCCCTGTTTTCAAAATCCCTTTTTCTTCTGAGGGTTGGAACATTTGGTGGCTAGATATTAAACGTAATTAAATTTAGCACGGAGGTTCAGTTGTACAGGGTTTCAGTTATACAGGGGTTCAGTTACATGGGGGTTCTTTGTGTTAAATAAGTAGTTTTTGTATCTTTTAAAAGAACTTTACGGGGATTGAGAGACTCAGATGCCTAATTACGTGTGATTTTTCTTTACTTGATGGCAATTAAAATCGAAATTTTGTTGTTAAATAAGTAGTTTTTGTATATTTTAAACGAGCTTTAAGGGGATTGAGAGACTCAGTTTAATAATTCAGTGTGATTTTTCTTTACTTGATGGTCATTAAAAACGAAATTTTTGTGTTACATAATTAGTTTTTGTATCTTTTAAAAGATCTTTACGGGGATTGAGAGACTCAGTGGCCTAATTCCGTGTGATTTTTCTTTACTTGTTGGTCATTAAAAACGTATTTTTTGTGTTAAATAAGTAGTTTTGTATCTTTTAAAAGAGCTTTACGGGGATTGAGAGAGTCAGTTGCATAATTCCGTGTGATTTTTCTTTACTTGATGGTCATTAAAAACGAAATTTTTGTGTTAAATAAGTAGTTTTTGTATCTTTTAAAAGAGCTTTAAGGGGATTGAGAGACTCAGTCGCCTAAGTCCTTGTGATTTTTCTTTACTTGACTTTCATTAAAAACGAAATTTTTGTGTTAAATAAGTATTGTTTGTATATTTTAAAAGATATTTACGGGTATTGAGATACTCTGTTGAATAATTACGTTTTATTTTTCTTTAAGTGTTGTTAATTAAAAATTAATTTTTTGTTTAAATTAATTTGTTTTGTTTCTTTTAATATATCTTTACGGGGATTGAGAGAGTCAGTTGCATAATTCCGTGTGATTTTTCTTTACTTGATGGTCATTAAAAACGAAATTTTTGTGTTAAATAAGTAGTTTTTGTATCTTTTAAAGGAGCTTTACGGGGATTGAGAGACTCAGTTGCCTAATTCCGTGTGATTTTTTTTTTACATGATGGTCATTAAAAACGAAATTTTTGTGTTAAATAAGTAGTTTTTGTATCTTTTAAAAGAGCTTTACAGGAAATGAGAGACTCAGTTGCCTAATTCCATGTGTTTTTTATTTACTTGGTTGTCATTAAAAACGAAATTCGTGTGTAAAATAAGTAGTTTTTGTATCTTTTAAAAGAGCTTTACGGGGATTGAGAGACTCAGTTGCCTAATTCCGTGTGATTTTTCATTACTTGATGGTCATTAAAAAAGAAATTTTTGTGTTAAATAAGTAGATTTTGTATCTTTTAAAAGAGCTTTAAGGGGATTGAGAGACACATTTGCCTAATTCCGTGTGATTTTTATTTACTTGTTAGTCATTAAAAACAAAATTTTTGTGTTAAATAAGTAGTTTTTGTATCTTTTAAAAGAGCTTTTCGGGGATTGAGAGACTCAGTTGCCTAATTCCGTGTGATTTTTCTTTACTTGTTTGTCATTAAAAACGAAATTTTTGTGTTAAATAAGTAGTTTTTCTATCTTTTAAAAGAGCTTTACGGGGATTGAGAGACTCAGTTGCCTAATTCCGTGTGATTTTTCTTTACTTGGTGGTCAATAAAAACTAAATTTTTGTGTTCAATAAGTAGTTTTTGTATATTTTAAAAGAGCTTTACGGAGATTGAGAGACTCAGTTGCCTAATTCCGTGTGATTTTTCTTTACTTTTTGGTCATTAAAAAAGAAATTTTTGTGTTAAATAAGTAGTTTTTCTATCTTTTAAAAGAGCTTTACGGGGATTGAGAGACTCAGTTGCCTCATTCCGTGTGATTTTTCTTTACTTGCTGGTCATTAAAAATGAAATTTTTGTTTTAAATAAGTATTTTTTGTATCTTTTAAAAGAGCTTTACGGGGATTGAGAGACTCAGTTGCCGGATTCCGTGTGATTTTTCTTCTTTTCAGTAAAGACATTCGATATCCTAAAAGTGTTTAATTCAAACTTTTTTAAAACTTCGAAATTTTTCAACTTTATTTATTTTTTTTATTTTTGTACATAACTTAAAATGTCAAAATATGCTTACAGTTCTAACAATTGCGATCTGTGATTGGTCAGAGACACGATCTGACTTTCCCACTGGTATTCTGTGACCGGTTATTGACACTACCTAATCTATTGCATGTATTAAATCAGTATTTTTTACTAATCTGAACGATAAACAAGTAAGTCATATCTATTAAAAAAAAAGTGAAGATTGAGCCTTTTAATAAAGTATGTTTACATAACAAGGTTTTTTTAGCATTGAATGCTGACAAAGAGAAGTATTTAAACTTTGAAACAAGTACAAGTGGTAGCACTATTGGAAATGTATGCATGCATTGTCATGACAGTAAGGAATTAAATTTCTTTGGAATACCGAAAAAATTCAACTCTTGTGTTGGTGGTTATGCGAGATTGAGATCTCCAGAGATGATTGCACTCAAAGAGAATGCCAACATAAAATTAATCATTGATGATAGAGGACAACTCCTTGCTACTGTTGCAGGTAACACATTACCTACTGATACATCCAATCGTCAACTTTCTGGTATTATCATTCAACGTAATATAAATAAAAGAAAGGCCTACTCTTCTACTAATATCGTAAACCATATCTTGTCTACGTGCCGAACCTGTTACCTGTGTAAAAATAATGTGATAATAGACAGTGAAATTGCCAGAAAAATAAAAAGGGCATTGTCAGAAAATATCACGATGGAATATAAAGATGAATCGACGAAAAACAAAGCACCAGCAAACGTTACTGCCATTGATCAAACAGTCATTGAACCAAATAATACCAAAGACGAAAAGCATATTGAGCCTGTTGATGAGACACCAGTAAAAATTGTCTATGACTCAAAATGGAATAATGATTATTCTACTGATTACGAACTAAGAGAAGACAATAGCTATAATATCAAGAGAGAACATGGCGAACTATTTTATGGAACAGATTCCAAATGTCCAAAGTTAATCATTGATATTAATAATGTATCATAATATATTTTTGTATTAATATTCTACATAGCATTATTTCACTAAAAATATATTATGCATTACATTGTTATGTGTTCATTATTTTTAGAGTAAGCTACCATATGAAATGTTTAAAATGTCTAATAAAACGTCGGAGATGTCAGAAAAGGAATTTGTATAAATCTATTGTCAGACTCATGGGAACAAGTTCTATATTGAATTCGCCTCCTGGATAAATAAAAAAAAGACATTTAAGTCAAGAATTTATGACGAAACTCAAATTGAGCAACAAACTCTTTCCTGAAGTTATATCATGGATACACAATGCAGAAATTTCATTTAAGAAATTATCAAAAATTGAAATTAAGTAGCAAATTCTTTCAAAAATATGTTAATACGTTTAAGCAATAAATATCTTTAAGCTTAACCCGTCTTTATTCTTCAGAATAGTTTTAATCATTTCATTAAATTATGAAGAAATTGTAAGTAAGTAACAATAGCTTTCTTGAATTCGCTTCCTGGACACAATACAGATATTTAATTCAAGAAATCATAATAAAATCGCAAGTAAGTAATAAATTCTTTATTGTTTTCACCTATTGGATACACAATATTGAAATTTCATTCAAAAAATTATGATGGAATTGTAAATAGGTAACACACTCATGTTACCTCATGGACACACAATGCAGATATTTAATTTAAGGAATTATCAAAAATTTTAAGTAAGTAGAAAATTCTCTTGGATACACAATATGGAAATTTCATTCAAGAAATTATGAAAATATTTGTAAGTAAGTAACAAATTCTTTATTGATTTCACCTCCTGGATATACAGTACAAATACTTCATTCAAGAAATTATGAAAAAATCGCAAGTAAGTAACTTTTTTTCTCTTTATCACAAACAATTTTCGCTTAGCTAAATGATGTAGAAATTTAATTCAAGAAATTATTGAAAAAATTATCAGTAAGTAAAAATTTCTTTCTTGACGCAAGATGGAAATTTCATTCAAGAAATTATGAAAAAAATTGTAACTAAGTAGCAAATTCTTCCTTGAATTTACCTGTTGGACAAACAAAAAAGACATTTCGTTCAAAAAATTATGACAAAATTATAATTAAGTAACAAACTCTTTATTATTTTCACAATTTAGGTATACGACATAGAAATTAAATTCAAGAAACTATGAAAAAATTCTCAATCTATGTAGCAAATTCTTTATTAAATTCACATGTTGGATAAACAAAAAAAAAAAATTTAGTTCAAGAAATTATGAGAAAACTCTAAGTAAGTAACAAACTTTATTGTTTTCACGAGTTAGATATACTAATTATAAATTAAATTCAAGAAATAATGAAAAATTATCAGTCTAAGTAGCAAATTCTTTCTTTAATTCAAATTTTGTATAAACAAAAAAAAAACAAAACAGAAATTTCGTTCAAGGAATTATGACAAAACTCTAAGCAAGTAACAAACTTTAGTGTTTTCACGAGATAGATATACGATGTAGAAATTAAATTAATGAAATTATGAAAAAATTATGAGTAAGTAACCATTTCTTTTTTGAAGTCAACTTTTGGATACACAATACGGAAATTTCATTCAAGAAACTATGAAAATATTTGTATGTAAGTAACAAACTCTTTATGAGTTTCACCTCTTGGATATACAGTACAGATACTTCATTCAAGAAATTATGAAAAAATCACTAGTAAGTAGCTTTTTTTCTCTTTATAACAAAAAATTTTCAATTATCTACGCGATAAATAAATTTAATTCAATAAATTATTAAAAAATTCTCAGTAAATAACAATTTCTTTCTTGAAGTCAACTCATGGATACACACAATAAGGAAATTTCATTCAAGAAATTATAAAAAATATTTGTAAGTAAGTAACAAGCTCTTTATTGATTTCACCTCTTGAATATACAGTACAGATACTTCATTCAAGAAACGAGAGTAAACACGTTTTGAAACTAAATGCTATTTGTATGCCTTTCCTTGGCACCTTTCCAAACGAGCGGGGATTCTCCACTGGTTCCTACACATTGCAAGAAGTGAGCAGTACGAAAACTCCACGTTTTCAACCAGACTGGTTTTTTAGGGACCAATCAGGAGAGATATGCAAAGTCGACATAGCTTTATTTCATTTTTTTTAAGGTTACTTTAGACGAGGTTACGTGCGCGCCCGAACCCTCGTCGAACTGTACCATAAAAAAAATTAAATAAAGCTATGTCGAATTTGCATATCTCTCCCGATTGGTCCCTAAAAAAACCAGGCTGGTTGAAAACGTGGAGTTTTCGTGCTGCTCACTTTTTGCAATGTGTAGGAACCAGTGGGGAATCCCCGCTCGTTTGGAAAGGTGCCAAGGAAAGGCATACAAATAGCATGTAGTTTCAAAACGTGTTTAATAACGTTTCTTGAATGAAGTATCTGTACTGTATATTCAAGAGGTGAAATCAATAAAGAGCTTGTTACTTACTTACAAATATTTTTTATAATTTCTTGAATGAAATTTAATGATTGTGTGTATCCATGAGTTGACTTCAATAAATAAATTGTTACTTACTGAGAATTTTTTCATAATTTCTTGAATTAAATTTCTATATCGCGTAGCTAAGTGAAAATTGTTTGTGATAAAGAGAAAAAAAGCTACTTACTTGCGATTTTTTCATAATTTCTTGAATGAAGTATCTGTACTGCATATCCAAGAGGTGAAACTAATAAACAGTTTGTTACTTACATACAAATATTTTTCATAATTTCTTGAATTAAATTTACGTATTGTGTATCAAATAGTTGACTTCAAGAAATAAATGGTTACTTACTGAGAATTTTTTCATAATTTCATGAATTTTATTTCTACATCGTATATCTAACTCGTGAAAACAATAAAGTTTGTTACTTACTAAGAATTTTGTCATAATTTCTTGAACGAAATGTCTTTTTTGTTTTTTTTTTGTTTATACAACAGGTGAATTCAAGAAAGAATTTGTTACTTAGACTGAGAATTTTTCATAATTTCTTGAATTTTATTTCTACGTCGTATATCTAACTCGTGAAAACAATAAAGTTTGTTAGTTAATTAGAATTTTCTCATTATTTCTTGAACTAAATGTTTTTTTTTTGTTTATACAACAGGTGAATTCAAGAAAGAATTTGCTACTTAGACTGAGAATTTTTTCATAATTTCTTGAATTTAATTTCTACGTCGTATATCTAACTTGTGAAAACAATAAAGTTTGTTACTTACTTAGAATTTTGTCATAGTTTCTTGAACGAAATGTCTTTTTTGTTTGTCCCACAGGTAAATTCAAGAAAGAATTTGCTACTTAGTTACAATTTTTTTCATAATTTCTTGAATGAAATTTCCATATTGCATATCCAAGAGTTGACTTCAAGAAAGAAATTGTTACTTACTGAGAATTTTTTCATAATTTCTTGAATTAAATTTCTACATCATTTAGCTAAGTGAAAATTGTTTGTGATAAAGAGAAAAAAAAAGTTACTTACTTGCGATTTTTTCATAATTTCTTGAATGAAGTATCTGTACTGTATATCCAGGAGGTGAAATCAATAAAGAGTTTGTTACTTACTTACAAATATTTTCATAATTTCTTGAATGAAATTTCCATATTGTGTATCCAAGAGAATTTGCTGCTTACTTAAAATTTTTGATAATTCCTTAAATGAAATTTCTGCATTGTGTGTCCATGAGGTAACATGAGTGTGTTACCTATTTACAATTCTATCATAATTTTTTGAATGAAATTTCAGTATTGTGTATCCAATAGGTGAAAACAATAAAGACTTTATTACTTACTTGCGATTTTATTATGATTTCTTGAATTAAATATCTGTATTGTGTCCAGGAAGCGAATTCAAGAAAGCTATTGTTACTTACTTACAATTTCTTCATAATTTAATGAAATGAATAAAACTATTCTAAATAATAAAGACTGGTTAAGCTTAAAGATATTTATTGCTTAAACGTGTTAACATATTTTTGAAAGAATTTGCTACTTACTTACAATTTTTGATAATTTATTAAATTTAATTTATGAATTGTGTATCCAGGAGGTAACTTCAAGAAAGAGTTTGTTGCTTACTTAGAGTTTCGTCATAATTTCTTGAATGAAATGTCTTTTTTTTTATTTATCCAGGAGGCGAATTCAAGAAAGAATTTGTTCCCATGTGTCTGACAATAGATGTATACAAATTCCTTTTCTTACATCTCCGACGTTTTATTAGACATTCTAAACGTTTGATATGCTAGCTTACTCTAAAAATAATGAACACATAACAATGTAATGCATAATATATTTTTAATGAAATATTGCTATGTAGAATATTAATACAAAAATATATTATGATACATTATTAATATCAATGATTAACTTTGGACATTTTGAATCTGCTCCATAAAATAGGTCACCATGTTCTTTCTTGATATTATAGCTATTGTCTTCTCTTAGTTCGTAATCAGTAGAATAATCATTATTCCATTTTGAGTCATAGACAATTTTTACTGGTGTCTCATCAACAGGCTCAATATGCTTTTTGTCTTTGGTATTATTTGGTTCAATGACTGTTTGATCAATGGCAGTAACGTTTGCTGCTGCTTTGTTTTTCATCGATTCATCTTTATATTCCATAGTGATATTTTCTGACAATGCCCTTTTTATTTGTCGGGCAATTTCACTGTCTATTATCATAATATTTTTACACAGGTAACAGTTTCGGCACGTAGACAAGATATGGTTTACGATATTAGTAGAAGAGTATGCCTTTCTTTTATTGATCTTCCGTTGAATGCTAATACCCGAAAGGTGACGATTGGATGTATCAGTAGGTAATATGTTACCTACAACAGTAGCAAGGAGTTGTCCTCTATCATCAATGATTATTTTTATGTTGGCATTCTCTTTGAGTGCAATCATCTCTGGAGATCTCAATCTCGCATAACCACCAACATAAGAGTTGAATTTTTTCGGTATTCCAAAGAAATTTAATTCCTTACTGTCATGACATTGCATGCATACATTTCCAATAGTGCTACCACCTGTACTTGTTTAGAGTTTAAATACTTCTCTTTGTCAGCATTCAATGCTACAATAACCTTGTTATGTAAACACACTTTATTAAAATGCTCCATCTTCACTTTTTTTTTATAGATATGACTTATGTGTTTATCGTTCCACTGCGTAAAAAATACTGATTTAATACATGTAATAGATTAGGTAGTGTCAATAACCGGTCAGAGAATACCAGTGGGAAAGTCAAATCGTGTGTCTGACCAATCACAGAGCGCAATTGTTAGAACTGTGATCATATTTTGACATTTTAAGTTATGTACAAAAAGAAAAAAAATAAATAAAGTTTAAAAATTTATAATTTTTAAAAATTTTTTAATTAAAAACTTTTATGATATAGTGATTATTTACTGAACATAAGAAAAATCACACGGAATCAGGCAACTGAGTCTCTCAATCCCCGTAAAGCTCTTTTAAAAGATACAAAAACTACTTATTTAACACAAAAATTTCATTTTTAATGACCAGCAAGTAAAGAAAAATCACACGGAATTAGGCAACTGAGTCTCTCAATCTCCGTAAAGCTCTTTTAAAAGATAGAAAAACTACTTATTTAACACAAAAATTTCGTTTTTAATGACCAACAAGTAAAGAAAAAACACAAGGAATTAGGCAACTGAGTCTCTCAATCCCCGTAAAGCTCTTTTTAAAGATACAAAAACTTCTTATTTAACACAAAAATTTCGTTTTTAATGACCACCAAGTAAAGAAAAATCACACGGAATTAGGCAACTGAGTCTCTCAATCCCCGTAAATCTATTTTAAAAGATAGAAAAACTACTTATTTAAATCAAAAAATTATTTATTAATGAAAATCAATTAAATTAAATACAAAATGAATTATTCAACTGAGTCTATCAATCACATTAAAGCTCATTTAAAATTTAGAAAAACTACTTATATAACATAAAAATTTCGTTTTTAATGACCAACAAGTAAAGAAAAATCACACGGAATTAGGCAACTGAGTCTCTCAATCCCCGTAAAGATCTTTTAAAAGATACAAAAAATCATTATATAACACAAAGAACCCCCATGTAACTGAACCCCTGTATAACTGAAACCCTGTACAACTGAACCTCCGTTCTAAATTTCATTACTTTTAATATCTAGCCACCAAATGCTCCAAGCCTCAGAAGAAAAAGGGATTTTGAAAACAGGGAGCCCGATTTTCGAAAAAAGGGATACCCCCGTGCAACTGAATCCCCTTGTAACTGAACCCGTGTACAACCGAAACCCCCCGTGCAACTGTATCCCCTTTAACTGAACCCTCGTGCAAGTCACCCCTCTATGCAACCCATCCCCCTCAGAACACTTTTCAGCCATTTCTTTTTAAATTGACAATATTTTTCAAACGTTACTTATGTATTATACAGATCACATCGGCAAGGTAAAGCTAGGTCAAGTCACAATGTCATTCTATCGTTACTTTTCAATTAAGCTATTGAATACTTTCTAGCAATGTCTCTTGTAAACGTCAAATCTATTAAGTATCTGAGCTTATTCTTTGTATTGTTGATGCAAGCATCTCATTCTTTAATTACCCGTGAGGCATTCTTAACCTTCGCAATACCTTTACGTAAATATCTTTTCGCAAAAAAAATTTGCAAATCTCTTAAACTAAAAAAGTAATTACCATTTTCAAAAAACATTAGTCCTTCTATTAATGAATCCGTGAAACGAAACCAGTCGTATAGCATCACACACAATCACGCTCCTAGTTCAAAAAATGGAACGCATTTCGGGTTCGTAGCAAAAGTTTTAAAAACCTATTATCCAAGTTTAAAAAAAAAAAACCTACTAATCAACTTACAGGTGAATGACCACGGATTTAAACTAAAAAATATTCAAATCCTAATCACCAATCAAGTTATACTCGTTCCTCTTGGCAGGCAAATGACCCTGGTAACCCCAATTCGTTTAAAGTACACACACATATCCATGCCTTAGGCGTAGGGTTCAAATATATAGATGCCTGGCCCGTGGTAAGGCATATTACGCAATCACTGGCCGGAGTGCATTCAAAAAATGAGTGTCACATTAGAAAACCTGTCTTCTAAGGCATGTACCGTTCATAGTAATAGGTAACTGGACCGTGGTAAGGCATATTACGCAATCACTGGCTGGACTGTGCATTGCCTTACTACTCTAATAAACACTCACCGCAGCATCAAGCCGCCTGAGGCCAAACAGATCCGGACGCTCCTTCATCCCAATCTATTCAAAGCCTCCCTCTTTACAACCTCCCAGGAAGTTTTTTGCGAATTCTTCCCACCAAATTCGGGAGCGAACTGCTTTTTGTTTGACCCTGAATGGACGGCTCTATATGGATTCTAGGGCATAGATGTTTGGCCCTGGAATGTGTCTTAGCAGGATTGCTGTTGACCGATTGACTGGTTTTCACTTAATCTTGTTGCCAAAAATCCCCATTTTAATTTTTCAACAAATTCAATCATTTTTACGGATAGCAAAAAAGCAGTTTGGCTGCAGAATTAACCTAATAAAGATAGTATGAAATGTCAAAATGATACATCTTGAGATATTGTCATCCAGGTCTTTAAAGATTGGTTCAAATTCACAAAAACGTAGGGGGAGGGCAAAATATCTAGGAGAGGTTTCAAATCTAGGAGAGGGGGCATTTTGGTTGTTTTTTTTCGGATTTTCCAAGAAAAATATCAAGAAAAGGGGATTTTAAATTATATATATATTAAAAAAAAGTATTTTTCACAATCTAGGGTGGGGGGGGGAATACCCCCCCCACCTTCTAGACTTCTTTCTGTCATTGTTTGTGTAATTTTGGTCTTTTTCGGCAACTGCAGCCCAGAGCGACATTTCTAAATTAAAGCTGTTGTAGAATAGAAGAATGGAGTAAATAACAAAAAAGGGAGAATATATACATATAAAAAACAGAATCATTTAATCCAAACAGCTGTGGTAGACACATAAAAAAATGCAGTAAGTGATGCCCTTTTTACAATTACGCACGAAACCATTTCTTTTTATCTTCTTATAAACACTTGTAAAGAAAACGAACAAAAGCAGTGGCGCTAATTGGAGTTGATAGGGTGCATTAAACCCCTCCCTTTAGCTTGAGAACAAAGGTTAAAACAGATACACCCGGCTCAAGTTTAGCATTTTTTCTTTTGTTCAAATATACAAATTTTTGGCACATAACCTCTTTGGTATTTCTACTGTCGAATTGTCGTCAACACTTATGTCTACAATTATTGAATAAATGCATCTATTATTTATAGGTTGCGAGAATAAGGATTCACAGTGTAATAGCCTGGTGAATTTTAGACTTGACCGGATGTAAAGAGAAATACCACCAGAGGACTTGGTTAATTTTCTTTTAATATGAATAGCTTGAAAGCCAGGGAGGGAAAATTCATTAGTATCATCAATTTCTGAAAGCCACGTCTCCGTTATTCCAATTACGTCGAAAGGGCAGTAACCGTTAATTAAAATTAAATCTTTAAAATTTGTATAAGTGTCCACTAAAATGACTTTTGTCAATAAGCGTAAACCCTGTTTATCTTCAGGGCCGAGGAAATTTGTCTCCACGCAAGTGGTTACTCAACGATTATAAATACTAAGGCAACGCAATGACGTAGTTTCGCGAGTGTTAGTAAAGTCTTTGTCCTTGGATCTGAGTGGGTTATGTCATCTTTAGAGTTATATCTATTGGATCTTTCGGCTATTTTGAGAAACTGATCTATCTTGCCGTTTTGACACGATTCTACGGTATTGGGGCAAAAAAGGCACAAGATGAGGGTTTGATTGCCCTCTGATGATTTTTGCCTCTTAAGAGGCACTACAACTTTCTATTTCCAATCGAGTAAGCCCAAGTTTCTATGACCACTCCTTCCATATGAAGTGACACGGAGAAAAATACATGGAAGGTACTTTCGCACTTTACTAAGTCAACGCTAACGCGTTCTAATGTGTTATGGTAGTTTACTCTGGCCAAAATCAATAACCTAACTCAATCTATGTTGTTATTATGTAAAAAAGCAAGTTTTTTTAAACTGAAAGTAAGGAGCGACAATAAAATTAAAAATGAACTGAAATTATTCCACATATAAAAGGGCTGTCTCCTCCTCAACACCTTGCTCTTTAGGCTAAGGTTTTTTACTGTTTTAAAAAGTAGAGTTGCGAGAAAGAGTCAAACTTTACCGTAAAGAGCGAGGTGCTGAGGAGGCGACAGGCCCTTTTATATACGAAATAATATCTGTTTGTTTTAAGTTGTAATGTCGCTGCTTACTTTCGATTAAAAAAAACTTTTTTTACTTAATATATACATTATATCGAAATTATTTTCTGGTCTTGAAAAGGCATGGATTTTATCAGCAATTTATAGAAGGACTGATCGTATGAACTTTGGAGGGGGGTGTTTGGATTGTTAATCAGAAATTCTAGTGTCCTTTTTAAGATTCAAAGTGATCAGAGGAGGGATACTCCTCCCACTCCTCGTATTTGCCCGAAATGTATCTGATAAAAAGTTTTTATGGCTGTTTGTTGTAGTGAAAACTTTGAAAAAGACTCATTCAATTGGAAATTGAAAGGGATAGTGCCAGTTTTAATAGTCAAGAGTGATTTGAGGGCAACACGCATCTCCCAAGCCCATCAATTCCCAAAATATGCCTAATCATAATTTAGTGATAGTTATTTTGTTCAGCGTAGTTGAAAGGTTTGGAAATAATGTCTTTGAGGAACACAGCCCCCTCCACAGGCATCAGCGCAAGGGATGTAGGTTATGCCAAAAGGACATATAAGGTTCTTTTGGATAGGGTGGTAGTATAAACTCCGGAGGGGGCTCATTGTATAGGAAATCCGATGTTCTAGAGCTCTTTTTAAGAATCAAAGTAATTGGGAGCAACCACTCCCCCCCCTTTTTTTATATTTTTCCAAATGTACTTGATAGAAATTTCGAGTTAGCCATTTGTTAGAAAATGAACAAAAAAGATGAAAAAAATTATGTCTATAAAAGACGAACAGGAATTAACTTAAAAAACTTTTTCCACAAAACAAGCTCTTAAAAGAAAAGCAAAGAGCCCCTTTTATCAAAAAATGAGCAGAAATACGGTCAAATAATCTTGCAAGCATAAAACTACCGCAAACTCACTATCAATAAATAAATGAAAATTAAAACAAACAGAAATTACAATAAATAGCCGAATCAACTCAGAACGAGTAAAAATTAACGAAAGCAGGGCTGATAACCCCCATGTCTTCTCAAGACTAGAACACAATTTGCGCTTAACTGACAACAAAACACGTTTGCAATATTTTCACTTTTCTTACTTTCATAAATAAAAAAATTATCAAAACATTAAGGAATAAATGTCAATATATGTCAATTAAAGTAACAATCCGCGGTCATTTGTTTTTTCTGTTATTTTTTTTTTAGTAAGGTCCAAATTTTGTTCTAGTCTTTAAGGGCTTATCAGCCCTACTTTTGTTAATTCTTGATCGTTTTTTAGTTTGTTTCGGCTATTTATTGTAATCTCTGTTCGTTTTGAGTCTCATTTATTTATTGATCGTGAGTTGGTGGTAGTTTTATGCTTGCAAGATTTGTTGACCTTATTTCTGCTCATATTTTGCTAAATGGAGTTCTGTTGTGTGAATTTAAAACTTAGGGGGATTGTTGTGAGGGATTTTGCACTAATCAAAAGAAGATATCTGCGTCTTAATGCTACTGCTTCTACTCTTACTACTGCTGCTATCACTATTTTTACTACTTCTATTACCACTGCTGCCACTAAAGCTTAGGCTACGACAAGTTTTTCTAGTTGAAGTATCCTGGTTTAAAAAATTATAAAAAAACAACAACAATATATTGTGTCCACATCGCTCTTATTTTAGGCAGCGCATTTACGCTACCTATGATGCTACGGAAAATAAAACTACATAACACTATGGAATAATAATACTAAAAATAAAACTAGAATAAATGGAATTACTGAATGCCATAATCGAAGGTATCAATTAAAAGTCAAATATAAACATCAAACAAGTCTTCTGGTTGAATACAAAAAACCTATTGAAACACTTCCTAAGTAGATTATCAGAAACTACTGAATTAAGACAAAAACGGAAACGAATTCCCAAATATTAGAGTTCTAGCTTCAAACCGAAACTTATGCAAAAAAAACAAAAAAAAAAAGGGCAAGTAAACAGAACGTGGCTACAAACTTCGCTTTCACTGCAAACATATTTCCTACTTCTAGTCTTTCCAATTTTATTACAATAATTTAATCGTGTATTTAAAATAAATAATTTAATCGACAATGTCGAGTTATAATTTAATTTAGCTAGTACGTAATATTCATTTTAAAAGCAGCTATTAAATAGTCTTTTGATGGGAAGAATTATATAGGCCAGGAACTCACTATTAATTGAAACTTCATTCCACTTACTATAGAGAGTGCTTTTCAATTTACATTTATCAAAGGGAAAGGGAGCTGAGATATTTTCTCGTTTAAAATTAAAAAATATTTTTTACAATCTCATCTGTGTATATACTGCTTGAATTTGCCCTATTAGATATTGTGATGACTTGTGTAGAAAGTTCTGCTCTTTTTATGTAATGATTAATTTTCAATTCATTAGAATTGACTCCTGGACCGTTCCTTTAGACATGCGCAAGGAGTGTCCCGATTGGTAAATTGCTACAAAAGAAAGTGAAAATACTGACCCTCGTATCGACCATACTTGTAAAGAAAAATTTTCTTTGGCATATGAGCTTTAAGCTCCCATAAATAGTTTTATATGTTTGACTCATTCTCTAAGGAAGTTTGAAATGATTGTTTTGTTTTTTATTATATTTGACGTTATTTAACCGCTTTGAAAGATGTTTATAAGCGTATTTTGGTCAATAGCATAAGCGGTAAAGCGTAAACTCTAGTTTCCGACCCTTCAAGATTTATATATCATGGATTTAATCATAGGCGGCGCAATCGCGCTGCCTAAGTAAAGAACTATGTTGGCACAATGTATTATTTTTTTTCTTTCTTTATTCCATACAAGGGCACTTCGTATCGAAGGAGCTGTTGTAGAAACTTGGAAAAGGCCAAATTCCATTGGAAATTGGAACGGCTAGTGCCCTTTTTAATAGTCAAAAGTGATTGGAAGGCAACTAAAACCCCTTCCGCACCCACCATTTCCCTAAACAGATCCAATCAAAATTTTGAGATAGCCATTTTGTTCAGCGTAGTTGATTTCCAAACAGAAATTATATTTTTGAGGAGGATACTCCCCCACAGCCTTCACGGCAAGGGTTTTATGTTATGCCCTGGGGGCATACAAGAACTATGTTGGCATAATGTATTATTTCTAGTTTTTTTCCTTTAGACCATGGCTAATTGTTTCAAAGAAGTTGTCGTAGAAACTTTGAAAAGGGCTCATTCAATTAGAAATTGGAGTGGTTTGTACCCTTTTTAATAGTCAAAAGTGATCGGAAGGCAGCTAACACCCTTTCCAGCCCACCATTTCCTGAAACACTTTCAATCAAAACTTTGAGATAGCCATTTTGTTCCGCGCAGTTGATTTCCAGATAGAAATTATGTTTTTGAGGACGACAACCCCTCCAAATTCCTCAGGGCAAGGCTTGTAAATTAAGCCCTGGGGGAATATAAGGTTTTTATAGAAAGTGTTGTCGTACAAACTTCAAGAAGAGCTCATTCAATTGGAAATTGAAATGACTAGTGCCCTTTTTAATAGTCAAAAGTGATTGGAAGGCAGCTAACACCCCTTCCATGCCCATCACTTCCAAAAACACATCCAATCAAAATTTTTAGATAGCCATTTTGTTGACACGTAGTTGAAATTTCTGGGAATTAGACCTCTGAGCAGGACATTCCCCCACAGTCTTCAGTGCAAGGGTTATAAGTTAGGCCCTGGGGTTATATAAGGTTTTCATTGAAAGCTTTGTCGTAGAAACTTGAAAAAAGGCTCATTCGATTGGAAATTAAAAGGACTAGTGCCATTTTTATTAGTCAAAAGTTATTAGAGGGCAACTAACCCCCCTCTCACGTCCACCATTTATCCAAAAACATCCAATCAAAATTCTGAGATAGCCATTTTGTTCAACGCAGTTGTAAGTTCCAGAAATTAGGTCTTTGAGGATGACCACCCCTCTCCCTCAGAGCCCTGAGGGCAAAGGTTACAAGTTACGCCCTGGGGGCATAAAAGGTTCTTATTGAAAGCTTTGTCATAGAAACATGAAAAAAGGTGCATTTGATTGGAAATTCAAAGGGTTAGAGCCCTTTTTAATAGTCGAAAGTGATTGGATAACAACTAACCCCCCTCTCACTCCCATCTTTCCCCCAAACATATCCAATCAAGCTTTTTAGAAGGGTTGCAAGTTATGCCCTTGGGGCAAATAAGATTTTTATAGAAAGCGTTGTCGTAGAAACTTCAAAAAGAGCTTATTCGATTGGAAATTGAAATGGCTAGTTGCCTTTTTAATAGTCGAAAGTAATTTGGGGGCCCCCCTCTCACGCGCCACCATTTCCTCAAACACACACCATCAAAATTTTGAGATAACCATTTTTTCTACGTAGTTGAAAAAACCCTTGCATGCCTTGGTTGTAAGTTATGCCCTGGGGGGCATATGTGGTTTCTATAGAAAGAGTTGTCGTAGAAACTTCAAAAAGGGCTTAGTCGATTTGGAATTTGAAATGGCCATAGCCCTTTTTAATAGTCGAAAGTGATTGAAGAGCAACTCACCCCCTTTTTGCGCCCACCATTTTCCCAAACTCATCCAATCAAAATTTTGAGACATTCATTTTGTTCACCGTAGTTGAAAGTTCTGGAAATTAGGTCTTTGAGGGTGACACCCTCCCCTTCCCCACAACCCTCAGGGTAAAGGTTATAAGTTATGCCCTGGGGACATATAAGCCTTTTATAGAAAGTCTTGTCGTAGAACTTCAAAAGGACTCATTTGTTGGAAATTGAAAGGGCTAGTGCCCTTTTTAATAGTCGAAAGTGATTGAAGGGCAAGTAACCCCCCTCCCAGACCTACCATTTCCTAAGCACATCCAATCAAACGTTTGAGATAGCCGTTTTGTTTAACGTAGTTGAAAGTTCTAGAAATTAGGTCTTTGAGGATTCCCACCCCCTCACAGCCCTCAGGGCAAGGGTTGTGAGTTATGCCCTGGGGGTATATTAGGTGCTTATAGAAAGTGTTTTCGTAGAAAGCCAAAGAAGGCTCATTCGATTGGAAATTGAAAGGCCTAGGGTCTTTTTTAATTGTCGAAAGTGATTGGAAGGCTTAACATTTTTATAGTAAAGAATGATCTGGGTACAATGTATTTTTATTTATTTTTTTTTAGACCACGGCACTTTGTATCGAAGAGTTGTCGCAGGAACTTCGAAAAGAGCTCATTCGAATGAAAATAGAAAGGTCTAATGCCGTTTTTAATAGTCGAAAGTGATTGAAGGGTAACTAGTCCCCCTACCACGCCCACCCTCCCAATTGCCCATTATGTTTAAAAACTAAATGTTGCCTTAAGATTAAATCAAAATGCACTTTGTTTTAATGCTAATTCCTAATAAGCATCTCAGTAGTATCCCAAGAACGACTGACGGTACTATGTTCAAACTTTATGGGCTACTTTTGCTCTTGAAATGTAACCAAATCAAAATAGTGTAAGTGTATCCAAGCTACCAAAGAAGGTAAACAGATTTTTTTGCGAATGGTATCAAATTTTCTATTTTAGGCCAACTAGAGGAGGTATGGAACTAAATTAAACATTACTATTTTTGTTCAGATTTTTAAAAGGGTGTAAGTTGATAAAAATTGCTAAACTAATTTCTCCAGCATACAAACAACAGGCCAAATTATAAAGTCTTAAAAAAAGATTTAAAGTATTATACTCTTTTTCCCCTAAAAGATTAAGTCAATAAAAAACGAACAGAAATTAATAAAAAAAAACTTTTTCCACAAATGTTTTTCAATGAAAAGTAAAGAACTCCATTAATTGTACCATGAGTAAGATGTGATGTATTTGAAATACCAAAATAAAGTTCCTTTCTAAAGATAATTCCGATTTCTTATAATTAAGCTAAATCTAGTTGCAAAAATGAAAAGTCCTTGATCAGCAAAGAGAAAAAGTGCAGTCACTTTCGCATGAAGTTTACATGGCAAAAAACTGTGTGAACGCCTGAATCATCTGAAAAATCTTAAAGAAATTATTGGACGAGGATTCGCGTCCTTGGGCCACGTAAGCCAATGGCAGGCCAATCCCTATAGCGCAGGACGAAAGAACTGCGTTTGGGAGTAGGGTAAATGTGTTTTTTAATTTTAATATGAAGTGAGATCTGAAACGATTAGTACGAAATTATTTTGGTCACCGTTATTGTCATAGAAGTGACCTGTTGCTGTACAACTAGGCATGTAAGTTCAATAAATCTATTGTCTTTTTTATCTGTGTTTATTTCATTTATATGTCTGCGTCTAGTCCAATAATAGGTAACTAGTTCGTAAGTCTCCAAGGTAAATGCTCCCAAAGGAATCTGATCTCCAGATAGTCCAAGAAGAAGAGGCCACGTTTTTTCATCCCTGCAAACACCAAAAGTTGTCATCGCCACAGCTTAGAAGAATGTTTCTAACCCCTGCTAGCCTATAAGTATTCGCGTCTCTGAAGCAAGATCTAATTGTGCCAGGGAAACAAAGCTTTGAGGTTTCAAAATTTATAGTTCAATAATTCTTAATTCCTCGTAACTTTTGATGGACTAAATTAAATGAAATAATTCAAAGATATTCAAAACCAGCATTAAAATACAATTTGATTAATATGTATATTAGAGAAATTACGGCATCTGGTTCAAGTATAAGAAATAAGAAATAGGGAAATAAACCTATGCCATTCATATCTGACTTATTGAGAAAGCCGGGTATTGTTTTTGATTAATAAGAATACGTTTGATTCAAATACTAATTTTTCTACCACAACCCAAAGAGTATAATAACAAAAATCCATCGCTACAAATGGCGCGTGTCGGAAATTGGAGGAAAACTGCGAACTAGTTAGGCTATTTAAACTTTGTAATTTGAATTTAATTGTTGGAGAGATACAGACGTAAGTAAATTGATTAGGCCTATAACCGCTAGGCTACGATAGGAAACCCCTTATATCTCATAGGAGATAATAGAGTACCCCAAAATAGGTTAAGTAAAATAATAAATTTATATTAAGTTGATATAAACGCAAAAAAAAAATATTGAAATATTGTATATAGAAACAGAAATGGCTTTGTCAAAACAGGAAGGTAAATGGACTTCGCTTTTAGCGGCGCTCGAATTAGCAAAACTTCGAGCATCTTTGCTTGAACTTTGGCTATTAGAAATAAATTTGTATCCCCTCAAAGAGTTGGGTACAATAGAAAAAATGGAGAAAAGGCTCAATGAAGAATTGTAAAATGAAAAAAAAATAGTATTCAGTTTTTAACAAGTAGAAGCAAGTGTATAATTAGTAGTTTTTTTAGTGTTAGAAATAAATGCAATGTAGTAGTGCCGTATATTGCTGAATAATAAAGTATTTGTACCGTGAATTGAAAGAATTAAATAAAAGATAATACGTAAAGAAAAACAAAACCTAGCTGGACCGATGAACGTTGGTAGAAACAGAAGAATTTTAGGCAGAATAGTAGCAAATGGGGTCTGTTATATTCCACCCTTGTTTCTTTTACTTTCAGATAAATTACCTATTTTAGTTTCTTTAATTAAATTTTTGACCCTTTTGGAAGAGTAAAAGTAAGGTATTTTATACAAGCTGTGTAGTATTTTCCGTAACCCAGGCAGGGTAGGAATAGAGCTACAAGGCACTGTCATTATTATATTGACAGGGAGGGTTATTACCTCCAAGGAGAGAGTAGAAATTTTCTAGCCATAACTCAAGGCGGGTACATTTGGCTTTAGAAAGTGGTCATTTGACCACTCGATCGCGTTACCATACCCTGGGACAGGGTATACTGTAAATAGGGTAGTACCAAACCCGATATTTGCAAAACCGCTGGGGTAGGAGCGGGAATCTCACTAACATTAGGGCCGACAAGGGGTTCTCCCATTCGAGCAAGTGGCATAGCAATCTTTTTGCGTCATTCGAGTAAGTGGCATAACAATCTTTTGTGTCATTTTTTGCCTTTAAAAGTAGTGACCCCGCACATACACCCCAATAAGTGGTGCCAGCGGTAGCTAGCACTACGAACATTGGCGGCAGCGGCATAAGCACACATGCTAGAAAGCTTAGCAAAAGTTGCCGAAGGAAGCAAAAAAAAAAGAAGGGTTATTACCCAGCTGTGACTGGAACTCTGCATGAGGCGAGAAATTTGGTGAAAGAAACCGGTAATCACAGAAAATCAAGGTATGGGGATAGGTATTAAAAGGGTCTCCTTTACCTACACAGAGGACCTTCATCTGAATAATGGTGATAGAGAAAATTCAATTCAGAATTAGCTCCGCAAAATGAGTGAACAAGAAAATTTGAATTTTGAACCATGGCCGCCTTAGAGCCATGTAGATGTAAAACAAGCCAGTGTTCATGCTTGTTTGCAAAGAATAATTAAAAATACATGAATGTATTTTTTGGGTCGAGTGCCATTTGTATTGCTGGGGTCGACTCCCCTCGCACACGTTAGGTCCCCTAGTGGATTAATATCCGCGTTATTTGTGCTTATTAATTTTATGGGTTATTTGAAATGATGGCAAATATCAGACTTAACTTATTGTTTTTTTTATAAACAGATACCATTCAACACAATTAAGAAAGGTCGTCAAAAGTCTGTCAATTGCTCTTAAAAACTGCTTATTTGAAAATGTCAATTTTCTTTTTATGTTGTTCTATTTATTTAAGAGCGAGAGAGGATGGGCATATGTAGGTTTTATTTTTGTAGCTAGACATAAGACATACCTTAGTACTTCTGTTTAATTAAATCTACGTTCAGTGTTTTGTTACAACAAGCATCCTTGATTGCTATACTTTGCGCACCTTAGACTAAATTAGTCTATGTTACTAAGGATTTGATTAAGTTTTAGATGTCTTATTTTTGTTAGTGTTATTTCTATGCTCTTTCAAAGGATAATAGAAAAGTTGGAATAGAAAATAACCAAAAGTAGGAAGTTCGTGGTCTACTGAGGACGACAACTGGTATTGGACCAGTTTTTGTGGGACGCCCGGGGAGGAACTAAAGGCCCTTTATTTTTTTTTTTAATTTTTTTTAAACGACCGTAGGAAGGGATATTTCTCAGTCCTTCAAGTGTAAGAAATTATTATTTTTATGCCAATCAGGGCCAGTCAAAACAATACTTAAAGGTTGAATAGAAACTTCTGTGAGCTAGTTAAGTTTTTGTTTTTTGATTCAGAATGCTTTGAAAGAGAAACAGAGAGTTTACTTTCCTATAGCTCCGAGAAAAAAAAAGAAGAGAGAAAAGCTTTTTAATTTCATTATATTATATCAATGACGTATGCTGTCCTACAGCTGTGTTAAACATGAGTTCCAAAGAGAAACAGAGACATTAATGTCTTTAGCTCCTTGACGAAAAAATTTAATTTCATTAGTTTATATCTAGGACTTATACAATAACAAAGAGATCACTGTTCTATAGTTCTGCGACAAGAATGTTCTTTAATATCTTTGGTTTATCTATGGCATATATTTTGCTATAATTATTGTGGAATTTTTTCGCAAGTCAGTCACTTTATATCTTACATATACTGACTCAGGTCTCCCTCGGATTTTCCATGAAAAATCGACCCATGTCCTAACCAAGATGGATATTATCAAAAAAAAAAAAAGAAATTTACATTAAATAAGCGTCTAATTATATGAAATATTTTATATTAGTGCAGATTATAATTATTTTAGGCCTACCAGTGTAATTACGCCCCGAAAGTTTGCTTATTCATGTGTTTATTACTCGAGAAATATAATGTTTCTTACTCGAGCAATATATGTACTAATAGCAAACAATTGGTAACTATAGCCAGACAATCTATGGTACGTTTATATGTAGAATCTCACGGCAGACGTGAAATTATATCTCAATAATAATATGGAAAATTTTAAAACCATTTGATCAGTTAAGATATATAACTTGGAACTCTGTGTATGTCCAATGGCGACTAAGTAAAACCCACAAGGAATTCCCTATTAATGTGAAGGTGTTTCTCGCTTAACGGATTCTAATAAGACTTTAATATAATATTTATTTATTTAGTGCCGAAAGATTTGCTCAAACAATAGCTTTCTAAAAAGATATTGATGTCAGCCCTTCATTATAATTATGTGCTATGCCAAGCATTAACGTGAATCTTCGGAGTTACGCTTGGAAATCACGCACCTAATGGCCCAATTGGAATGGTACCAACGAGGCACTAATTTTGACTTCCAAGTAAGGGCAAATCCCGAGACTAAAGACCTCGGCATACCAAACGTTAAACAAGGAGACACATGGAAAAGTCTAAGCCAAGGAATAGGGACGACATCGGAAAACAAGTAGGTATAGAGGTGTCCACTAGTCCTTGTTATGTCTTGTTCCCTCATCGTAGTATCGTTTGCGTAAAACTGTGCGGTTATGACGCTGCACATGCGTTTCTTATACAGCACGGACTTGCGTGAACAATGCAGGCAAAAAAAAATATCGTAAAATTAGACCTCAAACTTAATAATGTAGGGTAAATTATGTTTATTTAATATCGATATTTTCGTTATCAAAACAAATTTGAAGAAATTTCTGTTTTAGATTTTCATTGTGAGTGCTAATATTAGTGTATTTATTTAATTCTGTCTCATAGCTAAAAAATTATAACCCAATTAATGCGTGAATTATTGTATGTGTATTTACTTCAAAGAATATTTGATTCTGCCGCGTTGTTTTTATTACAGGAAAGTAAATGGAGACTTTGTTCATTGAGTATTACAATAAACTGCCCAGTACAGATACGACCCAGTAACATCTATTTTATCATATCTCAACCAACGAAGAGTACTCACCATAACTCCAGGCAAGTTTCATCCAAACTTCGTCTACGAAAACAACAGTTACCTTCGACCGTCGTTTCTTCGACCATGAACCATATTACATATCAGGTAACACTCTATTTGAACCTCAGTATCAAGTGCTTTAACGAACTATATAATCACTTAAATGCCGAGAACCCCATCGATCAGTACAAGATAACAATATTTAACGATATTTGAAGTTAAATAATATTTAAATTTGAAGATATTCGAAGACGAAATTAAAGAAAATTTGAAGTTTAATTCTGAGAACTCCATCGATCAGCACATGATAAACGATATTTGAAGTTAAAAGATACTTAAAGACATTTGAAGATATTTGAAGACGAAATTAAAGACAATTTGAAGTTTAATTCTGAGAACTCCATCGATCAGCACACGATAAACGATATTCGAAGTTAAATGACACTTAAAGACATTTGAAGATATTTGAAGCAGAAAGTAAAGACAATTTGAACTATAACTATGAGAACACCATTGAGCAGTACAAGATAAACTATATTTAACGATATTTGAAGTTAGATGATAGTTGGAGAGGTTCGAAGTTGAATTTAAAGACAATATATTAAGAGAGTCACTATAATATGACGACAACCCGTTTCAAAAGGCACTAATGAACAATTTTACGCGAGAATACATTCTCTATATGCCTCAAAAATCCTTAAAATGATATGCTGAGAAGAAAAACACCAACACCTCTAGTGGGAAGAATCATTTCCCAGTTGACTATTAGAACGATGTTTAAAGGTCATTTCCCAGTTGACTACTAGGGAAAACTTACCATGTAAAGACAACTAGACTCAAACTGTTCCATGAAGAAACCATAACGTAAGTGCTTCGAAATTTTTGCCAGGACAAAAGGAGTGAAGGACAGTAATTTACAACTGAAGGGTGTATTACACTAAGGACTCGAAAGGTGACGAATAGATGTGAAGCTACATGTGTTACTTCCCAACAGCTTTGACAATCCAAAAATTCCAATAGTGAAAGTGTTTTAATGTCATCAGTGAATATGATGAACCAAATATTTTATGTTATAAATAATTCATTTATTTACAAAAATTATAATCAGGTGTAATATTATCATTTTATTAACTTAACTTTGTTTATATTGTATTTAGTACTTCATATAGAAAAAAAAAAAAAACTTATGTAAAAGTAGAACATTCCCAACCTTATTGGAAAGTTAAATTAATCAGTTTTTGATATAGAAAAAAAAAATATTTAGTATATTAGCTAACCTAGAACCAAAAGTAATATTATTATGGGAAATGAATCTTAGATAGTGGCTTAGAATAAAATCAGAAAAACAATTGAAAATTTTTGAAACTCATAATGGGCAGTTACTAATGACGGGGCGTCATTATTTCATGGGAAGGGTGATATATACCATGAGTAAGATGTGATGTAGTTGAAATACCAAAATAAAGTTCCTTTCTAAAGATAATTCCGATTTCTTATAATTAAGCTAAATCTAGTTGCAAAAATGAAAAGTCCTTAATCAGCAAAGAGAAAAAGTGCAGTCACTTTCGTAGGAAGTTTACATGGCAAAAAACCGTGTGAACGCCTGACTCATCTGAAATATCTTAAAGAAATTATTGGACGAGGATTCGCGTCCTTGGGCCACGTGAGCCAATGGCAAGCCAATCCTTACAGCGCAGGACGAAAGAACTGCGTTTGGGAGTAGGGTAAATGTGTTTTTTAATTTTAATATGAAGTGAGAGCTGAAACGATTAGTACGAAATTATTTTGGTCACCGTTATTGTCATTGAAGTGACCCGTTCCTGTGCAACTAAGCATGTAAGTTCAATAAATCTATTGTCTTTTTTATCTGTGTTTATTTCATTTATATGTCTGCGTCTAGTCCATTAATAGGTAATTAGTTCGTAAGTATCCAAGGTAAATGCTCCCAAAGGAATCTGATCTCCAGATAGTTCGAGAAGAAGAGGCCACGCTTTTTCATCCCTACAAGCACCAAAAGTTGTCATCGCCACAGCTTAGAAAGAGTTTCTAACCCCTGCTAGCCTATAAGTATTCGCGTCTCTGAAGCAAGATCTAATTGTGCCAGGGAAACAAAGCTCTGAGACGTCAAAATTTATAGTTCAATAATTCTTAATTCCTCGTAACTTTTGATGGACTAAATTAAATGAAATAATTCAAAGATATTCAAAACCAGCATTAAAATACAATTTGATTAATATGTATATTAGAGAAATTACGGCATCTGGTTCAAGTATAAGAAATAAGAAATAGGGAAATAAACCTATGCCATTCATATCTGACTTATTGAGAAAACCGGGTTTTGTTTTGATTAATAAGAATACGTTTGATTCAAATACTAATTTTTCTATCACAACCCATATCAATAACAACAATCTTCCATCGCTACATAATCCAAAAATGAACAAAAAATCAAATCAAACAATCTACCAAGCGTGAAACTACCACAAATCAGCATCGATAAATAGATGAAACTCAAAACGAACAGAGGTCACAATAAATAACCGAGTCAACTCAAAACGAGCAGCAAATAAGATGAGTAGGTTTTAAAACCCCTATGCCTTTCCAAGGCCAGAACATAATTTGCACTTTACTGAAAATATACAACTGAATGTCAGCGGGGTGAAAGATCCTGCTACTGAGCTGAGAACTAAAATGAAATCAACCATGCAACTATTAATAAACTCCAGTTGACTATTTGTGTCCATTATTCTTTGTTTTGAAAATTTCGCACAATAAATTTTCATTTCAACAAAGTTTTCTCACCGCAATCGTTTGTCCACTCATGATGAAATATGTTCCTGAAATCAGCTACGTGTGCCGAGCCCTTCAACCCGGCAAGATCTAATTTCCCTTGAATTTTGAACCCCACCCAAAACAAACATAGCGAAAATGCACTGATGGTGCATTTTCGCTTTCCTTGGTGCGCTGTCTAATGTCAGACGCCTGGCCACACTGTTTGGCACCTGTAAGTTGTATCGTTTTCATTATCAACTAAATTCAATATCCTGTGTGGACCATTCTAGTCCAAGCTGGTCTACAAATTCTGGAACTGGACCTGAGGATTTCTTCTGTGGTAAAATAGTTTGAATAGTATGTGTAGGCTAACTAGGTAAAAAATTTGGGTATAATTCTAGAGTAGCTACTTTTTCTATCTTGGAATGGGTTAAGGTTGGAAAAATGAATCCAGGGTCTAAAACATACCCTGGGAAGGTATTGCTAGGTTTTCATAATAACCTTGTTCTGATTTTTCTAAAATTCTACTGTAGCTAATTTTGGCCATCTTTGAAAGGGGTTAGGTTAGGAAAACTTTCAGTGATGGGTCAATAGGCTTAAGTAGCCTATGTCCCAGAAAGGTATTTTGGAGTACCTAGCTGCATCTAATTGTCTCTTTAGAGGGCAATAACCTTTAAAAATCACTGTGTTATAAAAGTTAAACCTTGCAAAATAGGCTAGATCTGCCTAGGCTAAATGAAGTACAGCAAAATTGGGTAAATTTTTTGCAAATCATTTTATTGACTTACAAATAAAGTGAATATGATGCCTTTTTTTATGCTCTACAAGTATAATGATCACTTCTGTTGGAAATTCAAATTTAAGCCCTTTTTGAGCACTTGAAAATGATAAAAATCTATAAGGTATAAAAAAGTTTAAAAGATTTGTTTTAAACTTACTGTTTCATAATAAATCTATTTTTTAATCCACAAGCACTGACTTTCCATTATTAAGTTGTAAAAATAAATTTTGCAATATTATGCTGTTTTCTTCTTCCTTATTGCTGAATGTTCAAGAATGCCTGTTCAACAAAATAGGCTATCAAAATAATAAAGCTGACAGAAGAAGGTGTAGGCTAGTTAAGAAAAAGTGAATACACCATTCAATGCCTTTTTTATGCTGATTGCAAATATAATAATAATTTCAATTGGAAATGAATTTCAGCCCCCCTTAACCTAACCCCCACCCCCATATGTGCAAATATATATCTTGAATTGACATATATTTTGGGGGAGGGGGGCTAAAATTCAATACAATAGAAAAAAAGCATTTAAACATAAACACAAAAATGTAGTTTAGTGCAAATGGCAGTAATTTCAATTTGCTGTAAGATCCTTTTTATTCCATCTTCAAACCTAAATCATAGAGAACATTTATAGTCCAAGCAGAAAGCAATTATCCTAAGGTTACCAAGAAGATTTTTCTTAGCACCAACAGTGTCTAACAAGCATCATCCAAAAACAGAAGAGCTTAGACCCATAATTCTCAATGTGGGGCACATGCCACACCAATGGGAAAAGACAATATTATGGTGGGTTGTGGGCAGGATGTACATTCTACAGCTCAATAAACTTTATTACCTTAATTTTAGGGAAAAATTTCATGTGAGTGACTTCTGACTTTGTAAAAAAGGTTTTGTATTCTGACAATATTTTTCATTTGTATAAAATATGCCTAGACAATGACCCAAAATAAGCTACCAAGCTAATGACCTATTTAAGCTTGCTTTGAGTGAATAATTAGTTATTCACACAATCTTCAAGTGAAGATTGCTGTTTTAGACATCCCAACAACCTTATATCATTCTGTTATTTCTTAGAGTTAACAAATGTGGAATTATGTAAATTTTGTGAAATAACATTTCACAAAGCAACATTGATAAAGTATTGTAGAGCATATATCTGTATGGAAAAATCCCTAAAATTGATAAAGTATCATACAGCAACATCAATATTGATAGTTTATTAGTTTAGCAGAATAAATCCAGCATTGACCTTAGTGTCAATCCAAAGCATGAATTAAGATTAAAAACAAATTGTTGTTTAAATTTTTTCTGACGTTTGTATTTTTGACCTTGCTTTTGCAACAGACTTTATTTTTAAATTAGTAGCTAATTTTAACCCCCAGGTCGGTAGAAATAGGGACAGACGCCATCCCAACCTAGGTAAATTTGGTATAGGAAAAGAAAACAGTAATGGCAACAGACTTTTACAATTTTGAAGGTATAACAATCTAGTTATAACCAATGCAGTGTTTGGTCATAAAATGGCCCATAAGTTGAAATGATAAGAACAAAACTTATTGATTATGTTATAGAAAATTGAAGACAGGCGTGATCATTACAAGATACTAGGGTATATAGGAGTGCTCTTATTGATGTTAAAACTAAAGATCACCATCTAGTAGTATCTATGGTTAATTTAAAGCTGAAATTTTGGAAGGGTAACTACCTCCCAGAAAATTACAATGTTGGTTGACTCCAGGGTGAGAGTTTGAGAGAAACTTTCCAGGAACAGTTGAATACAAAACTTGAGAGTTTCAAATTTTACAATGTGGGAAATGGTTGGAATAATTTTAGAAAAACGATTTCTGAAGTAGCCAATGGTGTCTTAGGAAAGAAAGTTAGGACTGCAGGTGGGAATATTAGTGAAAAAGCTTTATGTTTAATAGAGAGGAGAAGGGGCTTGTATAAGACTTATCTGAGTGATAGATTATATGAAAATAAAAGGAATGTAAAGAAAACGGAGAATGCATTAAAATATGAGCTAAGGAGGGGTGAAGTGGAGGCTACAGATAAAATTGCTGAGGATCTGGAAGATCCAGCTAGTTGGCATAATAGTAAAATATGGTACTGGCATGCTAATAAATTGGGAGAGTAGTCAAGCTGGACTTGTCCCATTTAAAAATAGGAACAGGGCCACAGTTAGTGATAAGGAAAGAGTTACCAAGAGATGGGCAGAACATTTTGAGAGTGGGCTAAGCCAAGATAGAGTTGCAGGAAAAGATATAGTGCAAAGTGAAAAATTTTGTGATACCTTGGAAGTGAAGAAAGATTTGTTTTGTGAGGAAGAATTAGCAACAGTACTAAAAGGATAAAAAATAAAATTTTAGGAAAACCTTAATTAAACCACTGTATAAGAAAGGTGATAAGAATGAATGGGGTAAGTATCAAGGCTGGTCAATGCTGGATTTATTCTGCTAAACTATTGTTATTGATGTTGCTTTATGATACTTTATCAATTTTAGGGATTTTTCCATACAGATATATGCTCTGCAATACTTCATCAATGTTGCTTTGTGAAATATTATTTCACAAAATTTACATAATTCCACATTTGTTAACTCTAAGAAATAACAGAATGATATAAGGTTGTTGGGACATCTAAAACAGCAATCTTCACTTGAAGATTGTGTGAATAACAAATTATTCACTCAAAGCAAGCTTAAATAGGTCATTAGCTTGGTAGCTTATTTTGGGTTGTTGTTTTACAACAACCTAATGTCTAATGTTGTAAATTTACATTAGATATGGCTGAAAAAGCAGTTGATAAAACTCCATTGCACTATCAACTGCCCCCCCCCCTTAGACAATATGCTGCCTATGCCCATGGTCTCAGCTATATATGCTTATTTAGATTAGATAAAACAAAAAATTGTGAAGAAAATGAGGACAATTAACAGCCAGTGAAAAAATTGAAAAATTATGCAAATATTTTGGTAAAGACCTCTGCTTGACCAATCTCAGTGCAGAATAAAACTGATAAAAATATAAAAACAAAACCTTAAAATAAAAACACCAAACTAAAATTGGACAAGCCTCTTAGTAATGGTGAAAGGGTTACCCTTTCACTGTTACTGTTACACTGTTACACAAGTATTTTGAAGTATCTTCCTCCACTCCTTCTCTCTTTAGGGAGTCCTGACCTTTAAAAATATGTGTGTTATAAAAGTGAAACTTTGAAAAATAGATCTTCTGCTTAAATTAATTACAAAAAAAAAATTGTTTTCAGCTTCACAACATTGCTCAATTCCAATTTATAAGGTTTTAAAGATATGTAAATATATTTCCTAAATTTTGAGAAAAAACCTTGATATGATATAGTTTAAAATTCTATTCAAACAACAGGAATTGGATTTTCAGAACTTAAGCCAGAGAAAAGAAACTGATAACTGAAAATTAACATAAAATGGTGTTTTGTCAAAATTTCTGTTGGTTTTTATATAAAAAATTCTATATAATCAATTCCAAACAGAACTCAATTATGAAGTAAAACATGGAACAATGGCAGAGAATGAGAAACAGCTCTAAATGTTAAAATGAGTGGTAATGGGTTTGATAAAATAATTGCTTTTTACTTACAAAAGGCCTGTTAATGCATAAATGTATATTTAGTAAATTAATAGTATTACATTTACCTGCATAGTTTGATCTTTAAGTGAATACTCTTTTTTAATCCATATATTTCTTACTCATTGAATCATTACAGTTTAATCATTATTAAACTTTTAATTTACACTGATAACCTACACTTAAGTGTCATATTATGACATTTAATTACCTGTCATGTAGGCGAATTTTATGACCCCCTAGAGGGAGAAGAAGTGGAAGTAGGTACTTCAAAATCCCTTTCAAACATACTTTAGCCTGTAGACCCATCCTTGAAACCTAACCGCTTTCCAAGATATCCAAAAGTATAATTTTACCTTATCAGTTCTCTACTTAGCATAGCATTGTATGAGACAATTAGAGGGGGCTAGGGATGAATTGTCAAAAATATAAACCAAATCATGAAAACAAGTGTAAAATTAACAATCAAAATTATGCCTCTTTTTGTTCTAGTATGTTTCCTTCTGAAGAGGCCCAATTCTGCCACTGTACCTTTTGATCCAGCAGAAGCATTGAAATCTGATAGAAGAATGGGTAAAATTCTAGTTTAGCTACTTTTTGCTATTAATTAAAAATAACTGTCCAAAAAATAAGTTTTTCAAAGAAAAGTAAAGGCCGTTTTTAACTTAACCTAATAATAATAATAATAATAACCTAACCTGCATCAGGAATGGTCATTATTATGTTCATTAGTCTTAATGGTAAAATGTTTGTATTAAAAAAAATTGGCAGATATTTTTAAAAAGAACCAAAAACCCCTTAAAAATAATGTCTGGCTTGCCCTAATGCCATTTTGAATGTTTCAGGATCTTTTGAAAAATCCATGCAAATTTAATGTCAAAATAATATTTCACCCCTAAGACTATGGGCAATAACAATTACTATTCCTGACTCATTTGTAAATGGCAATGTTTCTCACCAGACTAAATTTGTTTTAAATTTTTAGCTCTTATGGACTGTTTTACCTTTTGGGGTCCCATTAAGGGGTCAAAATGTAATCTCCCCCAGAAGCAGTTAGGCTATTGAATTGTAAAAAAAAGCATAAAAAAAGTATCAAGTTATGTATTGACTTTCATCCTAGCTAAAGTATACTGTTAATTACAAATTCACTGATTCTTTTCTTGGCCCTAGATAATTAGGCAACCAGGACAATATTTGGCAATCCTTCATCTGCAGAATTTATCTTAGCCATCTCAACCTTTCTCTCATTAAAGCCTTGGAAAGCTTATAGCTTAGAAACATAGCCTTAGATTGAACAGTCTATTTTTCGTATAGCTTACTGTTTGAGATACAGTCAGTCAGTTAACTATTTGTAGGTAAATTCTCTAGAAAACATCTAGCAAATCCTCCTCCATCTTTCGGAGTGCCCATGCCTCAGAACCATACTTGACTACTGTTGTCACTTTAGTTTCAAATATTTTAATCTTAGTTTGCAGACTTATCTTTCTATTCTTCTAAACCATTCTATCTTATTCTCTTACATAGCACTCATTACTTTAATGTATTTATCTGGTATACCATACAAGGAAAGGACCTTATTACATCATACTAAGTTATTTGCTTCCCACAGAAACCAAGCAAATGCCTTTATAGTACTCACTTTTATCACCTCCTAGCTCATTTGTCACAATATCAGCACCTAGGGCCTTATTGTTTTTCATTCTTTTAGCATTATCATTAATTCTTCCTTGCAAAGCCTTCACATCTAAAGTGTCACAAACTTTCATTTTTTATCTATACCTTTTCCTGTAAATCTTATCACAGTTTAGGACAATCTTAATTTGAGATTGTAAATAATTTCAAAAATCAATGGAAAAATCAGAACATCAGATTTTTCTGGTAAAATTTGTTTCTATTTCATTGTTTGAGTGTTTGTTGAGTCATATAGGACAATGTTTTTGGCTTTGGGACTATTTTAACTGACTATTTTATGTTTCTTTTGCATCTCAACTAACCAACTTTGAAGGAAACATTATAAAGTTAGGAAAACTGCTTTTATTTCTTCATTGGAAGAGGGGTTAGGGGTAAGTAAAGCAAAGCAACTCTTGCAAAAGGTGTGCAAGAATTTAATAGTGTTTCCTTTAGAAGTGGCTATTCATCAGAATGGGATGATTTCGGGATAGCTAATATAAAACAGCAAATTTTTCCTTAAAGAGAAAATCCGGAGCCATACATTGTATAACCTTGAAAACCTGGAGCCATACATATTAAATTGTTCATGACAATGAGGAGGCTAGTGTTAACTATTTTGTGTTTATTATATGTTTGGATTAGCCAGTCTGATGACTGGGCCAAAGTTATGTGTATACAGGAAGCTTAAATTAGTCAACTTATTAGCAAATGTCAGGGCAATACATAGATGCAGTGTTAAATTAGCTAACTAGTGGGGAATTAAAATATCACCTATGTATATGAGCTGAGGATAAGGTCCTTTCAGTCCAAAATTATTCTTACATTATAATCCACTTAGTTCAAGAACTTATAGATACAAGTTCATAGTCTTTTAGGAATAATATTTTTTGCCTACCATTTTGGTAATCCAATTCCATCTTGCACACAGGTGTCCTCTTGGGATGACAACTTTCCCCTCTCCATATCATGCTGTGACATTTGGAGGGGATTTGCTTATGTTAAGTTTTTTGTTGATTATTGATGTTAAAGTAAACAATTATTGCTCACTTTGAAATTAGACCCCATAAAATTCAAGATAAATTGGTATCAACACTCGGTTGTCCCCTATTTCGTGAAAATTTATAACAAGTATTTTTTTTTTTTTACCAAACCACACTTGGTATTATATTACCATAAAACCACATCCTCAAAGCCTATAAACTCCTATATATTAGCCTATACAAACCCTATATATTCTGTAACAAGAATATATTTTTTATTTTGGTAAAAACTAAGCAGTAAACATACAAGATTTTTTTTATTGGACAGCTCAAAGTTTATCAACCTATTCCACATCAGGACAAGTGGATATTGATGTATATATGTGTCATGTAATATATGTATATATGTTACCATGAATTTCTGAAATCTGGTTAATGTCGAGATTCACAGGTGAGTATCCGAAATTCCCTTTTCTCTGCTTGGATTCAATTAGCTTTGTGAATCAGCTTTTTCAGTCTTATGCAAGCTTTGATAGTTAAAAGTTAAAGTTAGGTTAAATTAGGTTGTAAAGCTCAGAAATGGGTTAATAACCTAATCCAACTTAGCTTAATATAGCCTGTCACCATCAAACCTTGCATAAAACTGAAAAAGTTGACCGGTAACGCTGACTAAATCCAAGGAGAAAAAAGGTATTTGGACATTCACTGGTGAATTCATTAACCAGATTTCAGACATTCACAGTAACATATACATAGGCTACATACGTCCTCTATTTATATTTGTTCACATTGCTTTTTTTTTTAAGACGAGCTTATCTAAATTAGCCTTGTGCTGGAATGTATATCTAAATAAACCTAAGTGAAAATCTTATCACACTAAAGATAATTTCACAACCCAGAAAAACAATAGCTGTGATTTGAAAGCGATAAAATTCAGCAAAAATTAATTCCTTTGGCCGTGCAGAGGGTGGACTCTAGACCACCCTCAACCCTCTTTAGCCCGCCTTAGGCAACCTCACCCTCTTTAGCCCTATATATTAGCTTTAGATTGCTAAATAAATTGAAATTTGATTTTAATAGTTTTTAGATTTTCTGAAGGATTTTTCAACCATAGCCCCTAGGGGCGCATCCAGGATCTTGTTCAAGGGGAGGGGTACAAAAAACTATGCATTAAAAGTTGCTTATGTACTTTTTGTTACTTTTTTATGAGTTGGAATTTTTTTTACAGGGGAGTGGAGTTCCAGCCTGGTACCCCCTCCCGCCCCTGGATGGGGTACAAAAAAATACGAAACGCGTCAAAAAGTTGTTTTCATGCTTTGTGTCACTTTTTTACGAATCGGAATTTCTTTGGGGGAGGGGGTTCAAACCCAGCACCTACTCCCCCAGATATGGTTTTGTAATCTCCCCCTCCCCCGTGGAACAAGCTCTGTTCTTTAAAAAGAACGTTAGCAGCTGTGATTTGGAACAGAAGCGAACGAAATATTCGCTCATATGCAAATTTCTTTCAGTGGGTGATTCATAGTTCACAAGAGGAATATCGTCTGAGTTCTACTCCACAGAAGAGAATCGTGGAACTTAAATCAGTATTAGTAAAAAAAAGCTGAATATCTCATTCTGAATCTGGATGATTTTTTTTCTGGATTAATGCACTTTATCATGAAAAAAGGATGAACAGTTAGTTGTCTGGGTATGATTGAATGACAGTGTAGGGCTGTCTGGGTATGACTATATGACAGCCTGGGTCTGATTTTTTGAACTACTCTATATCATCTGTGCAAATTTTTTCACCGAGTGCTCGGTTAGATGCTAATTTGAGTTCGCGTTTAAGAGTCAGGAAGTGTGAAATTGCTATCTGCTCTTTAAAAGCACGGGATTTTGGCTATATATCTTTTTGGGTGGCTACATATCTATATACGATTTTGCGAAAACTTACTATCTGCAAAAATATTTAATCTATCACAATTTTGGGCCTTTGTAGTACATAATTAAGTTTATATCTTTAAATTGTAGTATCTGGGCAGAGCCTAGGCCGTACCCATTTTTTTTTCGGAGGGGGTTTTACTCAAAGATTTTTTTCGGGGGGGGGGGGGGGTACGCAAAAAAAAACCTAAAAAAACGCATACAAAATTTGAGTCAAACAAAAGGGTTTCCCCCCCCCCCCCCGGGCATGGCCTTGGGCATAGCACACCGATCTCAGTTATATAATAGCCTCACAATTTCTCACCTAATTGCTCTTGTATACTGTCTGCATAAATATGAATCAAACACTCTAGTTCTTCTTTATGTTGACACTTTACATGAAACGAACGAGGCTTTGAGCAGTTTTAGTGGATCATTTATCAACTTATTGAGTTGAAAAAATTGATATTTTTTGGGGAATAGAGCAGTTTATCAGGCAATTTTTCTAGACAACATAGAAATTGCTTCTAAGAAGCTGCTGCAGAAGAGACAAGTTTTGAATGTGTGTCCTGTGTGTCCTATGTATCCAGCTCATGAAAAATATTCACTTTTGGTTACAATTCAGTTGGTAATTAGATTAATTTAGTTCTGCCAACTGGGTAATTTATCCACAGTATTGAAACTGGTCTCTACGATATTTTAATGAACTCGATAATTTGCGGAAAAAGGTCATCTTAAATTTCTAATTTTGTGTCTTCTTTCAGCTGATATATACGTTTTACTTCAGAACAAAAAATCCGAAAAGATAGATGCTACCGAAAATCCAGTTACTTCCAAAAAGACAGATGAAAAAAAAAAGAGTTAAGGCTTGTGCTCATTATCCCCTTCTACTGCTTGTCTACTCACGTCATTGTTTCATAATCTCATTTCTGTGCTCAAGAATATTTACATGCTAAGTGTTTACAGAAAAAAATAGTGTTGTCATAAAACTAGATGTAAAAGGCTTAAGATTGTTTTCTTCCTCTACTCTCTGTCCACTCATGTAGTGGTATTGTAACGTCCCTTGTCTCCCTAGCAGGGTTGCCACTAGTAGAACGAAAGTGCTATTTTAGCACTATTTTATTATGTGTAGTACTGTAGCACACGCTTAGGGCTGCTAAAACTAGCACGAAAATGCTATTTTAGCACTCTTACAGTCAATTTTTTACTATAACACCGTAAATCGCTGTATAGCACGCAAATTTGGGCAATTGTAGCACCATAGGAACTGGCCGCGATGCCAACCCTGCTCCCTAAGACCATTTATATGCTTACTGTGTCGATAAAAAGGACTGGGTTAACAACCCTGAATGGGTTAATTAAACAGGATTTAAAAGGTAAGGCCTTCCACAGATTTCTCCAGGTACCCATTTAGAGCTGGGTGGGCTCTAGCTAAGCTTGCAGTCACACCACTGACCCGCGTCTCAAACCAAATAACTGGCCACGCCAGGTATCGAACCCGTGCCCCTTGGACAAAGAATTCTCAACCCAGTGCACGTACACTTAGCCAGGACAGCTCTAAAGAAGTATATAGCTGAAGAAAGAATACAAATGTCAGGGATATTTAGTGGATTGTTTCGTGGGTCGGCTTGGGCGTTCTATCCCCTGACATAAAGATCCCGCGGTTACACCTTTTAGGCTTAGAAGGACACGGCTATAGTTATGGAGAAGGTGTTGTGCGCCGTTTTTAATGGAGCTTCCATTTGCAGTCCGCTCTCAATTAAGCTTGTATTTGCTCAATTCATTTTCTTCTGTCTATTTTTATTTATTTGTGTATTTATTTATTTTTAATGTGTTATATTCCTTTCTCTCACTCTCAAAATTAATCGAGAAAATGAGCTTTTCATATTAAACTTGTTGTTGCCGGATCTTGATCTGGGCGCCAATTACCGAAAGTTTAGGGGGAGGGGTGCTAAAGATTTTCTTTCGTTCTTTTTAGCATGGAGCTACAAAAAAAACTAGGGGGGCGTCACCCATGATCGTGACACATTAAAAGATAGTTTTTGTGGAGACTACTAGTCCTTGATTGACATGATTTAGTTTCTACGCTCCCCTCAAAATTTAGAATTTGTAACATATCGCCAATCATCCTAGCTTTCAGCTGTATCAAAACCTATCACCAGATACAGCTTTTATAGTATGTGGTGCTTTATTTATTTGACTGAAATTTTTATGTTTTATAATTTATTTTATTTTAAAGGTACTGTGAAGGTGGAATCAAGTGGATATCCAAACGAGCCTACATCTGGTATACCCAGTCTGCCCGGTGTTGGTTTGAATGGCGCTGCCGCCGCCTATTACAGCGGCCTTCCCGTACCTGTTCCCAGTGTCCAGCCTGCTCACAATTCGGCCCAACAAGCTGGACCCCCACATAGCAAAATTGGTAAGTTGGAAAGTCCATAAAGGCCTATTCACGATGAAATTCAGCTCTATTCAAAAGTGTGCTCACTCTTGTCCTTAGTGAGATGTACCGATGAAGCTCCCATCCCTTTTTCACAGAACGGATTAATAGATGGGTTCATTTTCCTTGTCAACCATTTCTTTCTGATTGCAATTCAGTATTCTGCCCCTACAAGCTGGACCTCTTATACTACTACAACTACTGTCATCAGAATTAAATATGCTGGCCTCCCCTTGTGATGTTTGGACATAGTCCTATGCTATATATGTTAATCTTGGTTCAATATTCTTTTTCTGAACAGAACACCATAATAACAGAAGGGCCAAACCATTGAGTTTCCTATTCAACTACCTTTCCAAATACAAGAAGGACTACCATGACAATTAGGTCCCACACCCTTAGCCATCCTCACTGGCTTGCCGTCCGGGATTTCATGAGGTCCTGGCGAGATTATTTAACACCTGACGGTGCAGCCTCCTGAGTAGTGAGGTCAGGGTCGTGCTTCTCTATTTATTGGCGACCTCGGACACGGATAGCACCGAGTTTCATCCCCTGTATCATTTTCACTTGCTACTCTTTGTCTAACATAGTTGTTGCATAGTGAATTGATGCTCTGCTTGGCAATGAGGGGCCCATGGTTCGATCCCCACCACAGAAAAATTGGCTGATAAACTTGCTACTTGCTCCTGTAAAAAAAAAAACAACCAGTAACTGAAACGTCAATTTGACGCTCTATGCGCCAGCAATGGCTCCAGGAGGATCTTTTTCCTTTTTTACTCTGTGACGTCATTTTTTTTGTGACGTCATTTGTCTGCTCGAGGCCATTTATGCGAAAATTATATTAATAAAAAAGTTTTCTGTTGTACGGCAGTGCCGAAATTCCCCAATTTTGATATTGATTTTGACTCAATGTCTCAATTCCTCCATTTAAGAATTTCTTAAAACTCGAGAAAGTATCTTTCTTTTTGTGGATGCCCTCCTCTTGTATTAAGGTTATGTTTCGTATTATACCTTTCCGCAGTAAAAGATATCTTCTCTTTCAAACAAATGTGTGAGGCTCTCTCCAAAATAGAAAAATTACACTTAAATGCATTCTTTTTCAGGAGGGGGGGGGGAGGAGAATTCATTTGGACATTCTGGTCTAAACGAAGGACAAACAGTTCCCTAATTTTCAAAGTATACATTCGATATTGAAGCTTAATTTTTGGTAAAAAAAAAAGAAAACAACATTAGGCCTAATGTTAAGAAACAAAGTAAATAATCGTGCTAACTCGCGTTTGTGAAGGTTCTGCTTAATAACAGTGGGGCTGAATAATGTCAGAGAAATAAAGAAAAAAGGATTTTTACTTCAATAAAAACTTTGAGAGCAGTTATGCTGACTAATGCCAAGGAAATTTACTTTTTTTAATATCAAGGGAATGTACTTTGTTTTCTTTTAACTTGAAAAGATAATGAAAAGGAATGAAAAGAAAATTTAAAAGGTATTTTTCTACATTTCAATTTGAAAAAAAAAAACTGTTAAGGTTAATGACAGTTACGTTGACTAATGTCATGGTTATTTTAAAAAGTTTTTTTTTTACCCTTTCACTACGAGAAAAAAAATGAAAAAAGCAACAGTTTGGCTTAAAACGGTAATTTTGAGCATTTAAAGAAAATTTCAAAGGTGAATTTTCGCCTTTTTACTTGAAAAAAAAATCTTTTTACTTAATAATGCTACTATTGACTAATGTTCAGGAAATAAAACATTTCACTTTTTATAATCATGCTTATCAAATATTCGTCTCCTTTTATGCTCCTTTAGGATTTTTGGTTGGCGCTGTTTAGCCCTCATCTCTATTCTTGCTCTTAATCACTGAATGGTCGAGGTGCATCCGACATGGTCTGCTATCTTCTTCTTCTTTGGTTTAGGTTATGGACTTTTAGGTTGATACTATTTACCCGCTTAAAGATTTTTAATCAGTAGATCCGTGGACTTGTTTGCGACTTCTATTATTTTCTATCATTAAGTAAAGTCTTCATTATTTTTGGCTCAGGTTATGGGCTTTTAAGTTGATGGTTATGGTTATGGGCTATTATCCTCTTTCTTTTTTTGAAGTTGCATGCAACTTCCATTATCGGCTATTCTTGTATTTCTTCTTCTTCTTTGGCTTAGGTGTTGGGCTTTTAGGTTGGTTCTATTTAGTCTTCCTTCAAAGATAGGTATTCTATCTTCAAGTAATTTCTTTTCATTTTCTGGTTTAGGCTATGGACTTTCTGATTGATACTATTTAGCCCCTTTCTTTTTTCCTGGTGATGATCAGTGGATGCTGGAGTTGCATGCAGCTTCTACTATCTTCTCTGCTTGTGTTTTCTTCTCCTTCTTTGACTTAGGTCGTGGGTTTTTAGGTTGGCACTATTTAGGTTTAGCAATTCTCCGAGGGATGATGCTGGAGTAAAAACAAAGCTGGCATTTCATTCCTTTTTGGGGAGGAGAGTTTCCTTTAAACCAATCACAGGGAAGATCCCGCCTACCTGTGTGAAACTAGGCCTCTAACTTTGAAATAATTCTTACAAATCCTTGAACTGACAGCTTTAAGAATTAATTTTATTTGGTTTATAGGTCAAGATCAGCTTTTGGAATCAGCTAAAGCACGTTTTGAGCTACAGATAGAAAATATGCGAAAAGATTATAAGCGTGAACTGACAACCAAAGACGACGAGGTGGAAGACGTTCGTTGCTCTGCGCAAAAAAAAGTGAAAGGTAAGACAAGACAAACTCAGCACTCAAAGAAACCTATTACAGCTAATTTCAAAGTCTTATTGAATAACCACAATTATTGCGCTCTATTGAATGTTCTTATGGCAGAATAATTAATTTCTTTAAGGGAAAAAAATCCTGCAACCCCAAAAAAAACTTGAAAACATAATAAGAGGATCTTTAGTTTCTCCTGATAGATAAATACACCAAATATTTTTTATCTGAAAAAGGAGGAATTGTAGCTAATTGAGGTAAAATAAGAAAATAATAGTTATCGTAAGTTGCAAGAAGAGCTCTGGGAAAAAAATCCAATAATTAGAATTCATGCTCGGGTTTATATATTCAATACAATGCTTCGACTACCCCTGAATTTTTGGGGTTTAACCAAATTTCCCGTAAAAGAAAATTGGATTTTCCAAAATCTTCCTGAAAATTAACTTTTGTTAACGATAATTTTCAGGAAGATATTGTAGAATCCGGTTTTCTTTTGGAGAAATCCTGGGAAACCCCAAAAAATCCGTACACAAAAGTAGAATGGATCTGGATGTTGATTTAGAGGATTGGCCAGGCCAAAGCGAAGGTCCACCCCTATGCAAAGTTTGTTGTACAGAACGAATATTTTATTAGTTAGTCTACATTGAGACCTCAATGTAGAATAACTAATAATGTCTTAATGTAGACTAACGAATAAAACATTCGTTCTGTACAACAAACTTTGCATAGGGGTGGACCTTCGCTTGGGCATATAGCCTATTAGAAATTGTATTTATTTGTCCACTGTGTCAAAATGTTTGAAATCAAGCTTTTTTACAGTCTGACTGAGAACTTATACTAGATAAGAGCAGTGATTTGGGGTTTATTTAGACCCCCCCTCCCAACGTAAAATGTTACACACACACACACCCCCCACCAACTACCAGAAAAAATCCCCCCTGAAAAGTTCTGTATACGTCCCAATAACCAATACTATATGTAAACATTGGGCAAAATTCATAACTTGTAGACCTACCCCCCGGGACTGTGGGGGATTAAGTCATCCTCAAAGACATAGTTATTGTATTTTTCGACCATGCTAAACAAAATTTATATCTCAAAATTTTGATCGGGTGACATTGGGAAAAAAATGAGCGCGGGAGGGGGCCTAGTTGCCCTCCATTTTTTGTGGTCACTTAAAAATGGAACTAGGACTTTTAATTTCCGTTCTAATGAGCCCTCTCGCGATATTCTAGGACCACTGGGTTGATACGGTCACCCCTGGAAAAAAAAAATAAACACGCATCCGTGATCTTTCTTCTGGCAAAAAAATACAAAATTTCACATTTTTGCAGATAGGAGCTTGAAACAACTATAGTTGGGTTCTCTTATACGCTGAATCTGATGGTGGGATTTTCATTAAAGTTCTATGAATTTTATGGGATGTCTCGCCCTTTTTTCAAAAATAAGGCAAATTTTCTCAGGCGCGTAAATTTTAATGGGTAAGACTAAAATTGATGAAACTTATATATTTGAAATCACCATAAAAATCTGATTCTTTTGATTTATCTATTGGTATCTATTTAATCCTCTACTTTTTTCTGTTATTAATCAGTGTATGGCGGAATTGTCTGCGGCCTTTACTGTCTTCGTGTACTATCTTCGGAGGAATCCTTTGCGAAACTGTGTCTTCCTTTAAAGAACATCCTGAGCAGGGTCGTATCCAGGATGTTTTTTTCTGGAGGGGGGATGGTTTATAAAAGGATTTCTTCTAAAGAGCAACTTTAAAAAACGCGTAAAACATTTGTTTGTATTCATTTTTGTTACTTTTTTACGATTCAGACAAATATTTCGTGGGGGGGGGGGGGTTCAAACCTCCGGACTCCTCCCCCCTTTGGATCACGCCGTGAGTTTGGGGTGAGTGGCTGACCTTTTATGTTTTGGGGTTATTGTTTTGATTTATTATATCTGTTATTTTATTGTTCGTTGTCAGCTTCTTAATTCTTCAAATTTTTCCTTCTTTAATTTAATTATTTTCGAGATTTAAAGATTTGTTGCTGGTTAATTATATTAGCGTGTTTTTTATTGTATTATAGTGATTTATTGTATTCATTGACTTTTTTCCAGATAATCTAAAACGACGAAATAAGAAACGCCCATGCAATCCTGTCAGAATATTCAATTTTTTTTTCCAGTACCAAATCATACATCAACGTTGGAGACGGACACGCATATGATGCTGAAAATAAAACGAACTAGACCGACGAACATAAGGACGGATAAAACAGAACGGTTTTTTACATGGGGGTTTCCGAGATGTGGTACACGGTGTAGGGAAAGGGGGGGGATATGGAACCCAGGTTGGCAGGGTGTTACATAGTAAAATATCTATTAAAGATAGTTTTTTGTTTATTTCCACGGGGCAAAATGTGGCATTAATTGTGGACTAATTTTTGTGAATAAATGTATTTATCTATCTATAGAGTTAAACATTAGACTAGAGCAACTACCTATTAGACTAGAAAAGCTTAGACTAGAGCCACTCTAGCAGATTAAATGGCACGCTTGACTTGTAGTCCTTCGAGACGGGATCTCGAGTCCTGGTGTCACCTGGTGCCTACCAGCCTCAGCCACCGTGAATATGGGGAGCTTATGTCTCCTGGAGCATATGGGGAGCCTGGCAGAGAAGGATATTCTCTGACGATAGGACCTTAATAGTCAAGAAGAGTCGTTAATCTATAAATAGATATAAGTAAACTAAATTGTATATTTCGCTTTTTATCTGATGTAACTTTAAAGTAGAATTTTTTATATCTCTTGCATTGCACCTATAATAATTGTAAATATTATACATAAATAAGATGTATTATTATATATAAGTAAGATGATAATTATAATTCAAAAATAAATTTACGTAAAAAAAATAACTATATCTTAATTAATAAGACATAATAATTGTAAATATTATATATAAATAAGATGTATTATTATATATAATTAAGATAATAATTATAATAAAAAAATAAGTTTACGTAAAAAAAATAATATTAGGCCTATATCCTTATAATAGACAGAAAAGACAACGTGTGCAGGTTCATTGTACGAAGGGGTATTTTTCTAGAATTATTATCATTAGAAAAGACATATTTTAACGGGTACAACACCTATTGAGAAAAGAGTTGTTTGAGTTGAAAAATTAAAATAGTAATTAGAATTATATTGATATATGATTACAACATTTACAATTAGAATAGAAATATATAATATAATCTCGTACATTTAGCCATTTCAATCAGTCCAATTATGATTACAATTAGTTACAATTATAATATTAATAACTAGAATATAATTACGTTACAATATATAATATACCTACGTACCTCTGTAAATTGAACCATTTCCATCAGTCCGAGTCTGATAACTGCTGATTTTGTATTGTCGCCATAGCCAAGACCGTCAGAAAACCCAGCAGCGCAAGCAACAATATTCTAAACATAAAAACAAAAAATTAAAGCAATTAAATATTAATTGAACTAGTTACCGTTAAATTATTTGTAACAAAGCATTCCAAAACAAATTGCTTTCAGATTTTTTCCCAAAAGACTAGTATAACATTAAGTTTTACAAAATGAGTATTATTATATTAGTATTTATAACATTACTATTACATATACTAATCATTATATTATCTATATAGACCATCCTAGTAAAGTTTTCATTTGGATTTCATTATATTGTCATATTTCGTACATATTATATTTCATATTTTCGTACATTATATTGTCATATTTCGTTATGTACATAAAATAAATACAATGAATTCATGTAAGGCATGACCTCAAGACATTTTATGACGTTATGTCTCTTATATAACCACGTCAGTTTTTAAATTTAGTCACTTATTCATCTAACACAATCAGTTATTTATCCAAGACAATGTCTAAAAGAAGACCAAAAAACGAAAATTTGCAGATGCAGTTGCAAAACGCAAGAAGATGTGAAAATCGACAACCTGGACCATCAGTTGCGACAAAAACCAAACGGACAGCTAAAGAAAAGTCCATTGCTAAAGTATTTGGAGTAATCGAAATCCAAAAATATGTCGAAAATAAAAATGAGCAACAAAAACACGCGCGGTTAGAAGATAAACAAAAACGAGAATTAGAGCGTATGAAAAATAAAAATGAACAGAAAAGACCCGCGGGGGTAGAAAATCAACAAAAACGAGAATTAATGCTTTCGAAAAATGAAAATGAACAGCAAAGACAAACGTGGTTAGAAGATAAACGAAAACGAGAATTAGAGCGTATGAAAAATGAAAAAAAAAAACAGATAAGAGACATGCCATATTTCAATATTTCATGTACATTATTTCATGTATATCCATGACAATATTTCATGTACATTATTATATTATTACATTTTTAGTGACCAAGTTTGTGGAAAGACAGGGACAGAAAAAAAAAATCTAGCATATACTCCGTTGCAAGGATAACAGCCCTCACCCCTAGCATACTTCCATAAAGGACAACTCTATGCTCAATATTCGTGGGGGGGGGGTGATCGTATCAAACCAGTAGTCATAGAAAGCTGGAGAACAGCTGATTACAGTAGAAAACTGATATACGAGGCCTGTAAAATAACAAAGCTAGACAAGTGCTCGATTTTTGCTACATTCCACTCTACTTCAATTTCTTATTTTAATGATGATTCAAATTAAAGTATTTTTCAAAACCTATAGGAAGCAATCTTCCACTACCCTTCCTCAAGTTGACAACTGCCACCCTTATGGTTTTTCATCGCTAAAAAAAATTTGAAATATCTAAGTTTTCAAAGTTTTAGATTTTGTTTTGATTCGCTTGTTTATTTTAGAGGTTTGATTTATTTGTTTATAAACAAAAATTAAAAATAAAGTAGTCTTTTACTGAAGTTTTACGAGCGCTTTGCTGAAAGCATTACAGAGCGCAACAAGTATAGCGAAGTGGCAAGATTTTTTATTTACCGATTGGCGTTCGAAAAGTTTGAATTGACATTATATTGTTTAAATAATATGGTTATTTAAGCCATCTCAAAGTACAAGTAAAACAGTGGAACAAAGAAAAAAACCTTTAAATAGTAAAAATCCGAATATTTCGACTCCACGTCCGGGAGCCTTTATCAACGGAAAAGTTTTGATCCACTGTTTTATTTAAATTATACCCGCTATTTTTCACTCTTAAATTCTTATTTACATTTTAGAGTAAAGAATAAAAAGTATAAAGCGAAAAAAGGGGTAAAGAGTAAAACAGAGTAAAGATTAAAAAAGAGTAAAGAGTAAAAAGGGGGACAATTTAAATAAAACAGTAGGACAAAACTGTTTTATATAAATTATACCCGGTTTTTCTCTCTTGAATTCAGTAAATGGAAAAGCAGTGTGGTCTAAGAAATTATTTAAATGTAAATAAGCGACGGGTGCTTGAGGGTAAAACATAACCTATTATAAAAAGATAAATGATACATATCAACCAGGGGCATCAATGGTATATAGGGCATTAGCAGATTATTGTCAAAATTTCAATTGCTGGGTCTTTCTTACGTGGACAGGTAGCAAGCCAGTCATCCAACCCTTGCAGAAGTCAGAATCGAACCCCAAGCCCCACATTGCCGAGCGGAGCATCAATCCACTATTCTACGACAAATTACAACCTATCATATGTGGGACTACTTTAATATTACCCTTTAAGCCCATTTTGATATTGCCCGTTAGGCCCACTTTAATATTGCCCTTTAGGCCCACATTAATATTATCCTTTAGGCCCACTTTAATATTGCCTTTTAGGCCCACTTTAATATTACCCTATAGGTCCACTTTAATATTGCCCTTTATACCCACTTTTAATATTACCCTATAGGCCCACTTTTAATATTGCCGTTTAGGCCCACTTTAATATTGCCCTTTTGGCCCACTTTAATATTCTCCTTTAGGCCCACTTTAATATTGCCTTATAGTTCTACTTCAATGTTATCCTATATGTCCACTTTACTGTTGCCCTTTAGGCCTACTTTCATTAGAATTTTTTTTTAAATCGTTTTCCATATAATATTCAGGCTTATCCAAAGTATTAGACACGGGGTGCACCCCTGAAACCCCGTTCGCTTTGCGCTAAATTTTGACAAATATCCGTAATTTAAAAATGGGCATATTTCGGTCTATTTGGTTAAAATAATAAAATAAGCACTAGCGTTTAAATTCAAAACTCTTAGAGTGCTTAGAGATTTAACAACTAAAATTGACTGTTAGAAACTATTCCACTGTTTAGCGAAATAGGGGAGGAGCTTCCTTCTTATCCAAATTTGTGATTACTTACTAGTAGCCTACTCATTGAACAACAAGATTATTTTTACATTTTCTCATAATAACCTGGAATGAACTTGTAATGGTTGGATCAAAATCTCTATGAATGCAATCATTATGATGTAAAGCACACTTCCAAGAGTAAAAGTAATTAAAAACACAAGTTTTAATTCAGAGATCACCCAATGGCTCACACCTTCCCTCTCTTCAATATGTCTGAATCCTGTGGCTTTTATTATTATTTTTTTTTATTACATCTACGTTTTATTTTTTTTTAATAAACAAAACAAAATCGAGTTTTACTTTAAAAATTTCTGGTCAGGAGTCGTGATTTTAGTTATTTTTCGAATTATTTCTTTCAATGTGCTTGTGTGTGTGTGTGTGTGTGTGTGAAAAACAAAAGATTTATATTTTATATTATGTTTATAATAATTATAATATTATATTTTAATATGCTGCAATAATGGGTTGACTGAAAAATATTCATTCTAATCTTGCAAATAGGGAAAATTTATCTTTTATAGATAATTTGTAAATCAATTTATTTAGATGTATAAATAAATAAATCTTAAATGCACAATAATATATATATATATATATATATATATATATATATATATATATATATATATATATATATATATATATATATATATATATATATATATATATATATATATATATATATATATATATATATATATATATATATATATATATATATATATATATATATATATATATATATATATATATATATATATATATATATATATACACAAATATATTAATACATAAATAAATTTATTCTATAAATTTCTAAAATCGTATGTTATATATTTATTGAAGCTTTTATATCGCAGTTATATATTGAAGCTTCTAAATTGAAAAATCTATTGGTATAACCCCCTCGACCGAACAATAATTCTTTTGCATATTTCGCATATTAGGTCTAGTTGTGTAGCCCTGCTGTATGTGCAGTACTGGGTGTCAGCATCTTTTCCTTTGTTTTTAATCCACATTTTAAAGTGACATAATACATGAAGATATCGAACGAATAAAGGAAGAAAACTAAACAAGCAAAAAAGAGAAAGCTAAAAATAACTAAAAAACAAACAAAAATCTCAACTGAAAAAAAAATGATAAGGCGGTGATGCGAAGAAATACGGACGCAAGCTCTGTTTGAAAGCTGTTGGCGCAGTGTTTTCTGAGGTTTACTGTAATATCAAAACTAGAAACTTTCCCATAAACGGTTTACTGTCCATTATCAAAAGAACAAAAGAAATTTACAAACTTAAAATAACTAATCCGGATTCGTTTAATTTTTTTTCTTAAGAAGGGGAAAGATTCTTGAACCAAATATGATGCGGGAGAAGATCGGACGCTTGAAAGCTTTCTCTGAGTACTTCCAGCTATACTTAAATATTGAAAAGTGAATTTTTTTTTTTTTTTGTAAAAGAACCCAATTTAGTCTGTCCAAGATGGAAGAAAGTGCAAAACTTACAACATCAAAAATAATTAATCCAGACTCTGTTTTTATTCTCAAGGACAGAATTTTCAGAAGCAAAGACGATGCAGAGAAATACGGACATATATTTTGAAATCTTTCTGTCCAGTACTTCCAGTTATACTATAATGTCAGGAACTATTTTTTTCTTTTTTTTACAATGATCCATTTTTTCGTCCAAGGTGGAAGAAAGGACGAACATTTACAAAATCTAAAATAATTATTCTAGGTTCTTTCTAATATTTATTTCTTAAGAACACAGCATTGTACGTTTGTTACAGAAATGCGACATATCACAGCGCCACAAACGGACGTGGTCAGAGGAGTGAAGGTCTCTTAAATTCCCACATGTGTGACCAGCCATCGCTGAAAATTCTTCATTGCGCACGCGCGAAACAGGAGCCAAGGAAAAATTTGTAACACACGATATGCCCCAAACTCTTCAATAGAAATAGGAACGTACATGACTGAATATGTATGCCAAGGCTGTGCTCAAAAAGGTGAAAAATACCAGAAGCAAAAAGAACAGAATGATCATAGGAAGTTATTTTGAGCTTGGCCAACACATTTTTGTTGGAATTCCTTCTAATAGCAACAATCTTAGTGTATCATAATTTTTTATTTTAACAATTTTATTAACATAAACAAAACGTAATACAACAATAAGTCACAATAAAGCAGAAAAAATAATAACGACAATATATACAGAAAAAATAACGACAATAAAGCAGAAAAATAATAACGACAATAAAGCAGAAAAAATAACGACAATAAGTCACAATAAAGCAGAAAAAATGCTTGAAAAAGCAAATGTATATCATTCATTACAGTTTTTCTTAGGAATTATATAAAAAGGCGGGGTAACAACAGTAAAAATAAATAAAAACAAAAAAGAGGGGAAATCCTAAAAACATAGGAAAAAAATCAATGCAAATCAGATAATAAAAAAAAATTGAAATGAGGACACCAGGACCAAAGTTCTCTCGAACCTGTAATATTACCAAATTCCTGAAAAGGCTTTATAATATCTTTAAATGGCTTTTAAACAATAATATATTTAAATAATAATTATTATAGCAATTTATCAAAAATAATCTTTAAGGGTTTGTTGTATATAGTTTTCTCTTCGTCAGTTAAAATGCAATAGCGAGCAGAAGGGTAAGGGTTCACCATATATATTTTGATTGGAATACTCGACTACTCCCTGGCTGTGATAATTAGATTGCGCAATGACCGATCAAAATAGGAAGATTATTTTAAATCCGTTACTGAACTTTGTCATGAGATCTATGCTTGATGGTGCGAAAATTGATCTGATTATCGGAAAAGCTGTGAGTTTGTTTGATCGTGGTACTATTATCAGTGCTAAAGACTTTCTGTATAAGGAGCTGAATAACCAGCCTGAAGAAATAGCCCATCGCCTTATGTTCAGTGTTGCCAAATTTTGAAGAAAACGTCCCTCGCCGATCGCCCAATCTTTCAAATTGATTACAGTGTTGCCAAATTTTGTCTCCTTTAACCTAAAGGAATATTAAAAATACTTTAACACAATTGACTCACAGCAGAGGAGATTCTAAGGGGTCAGACACTACTATTTGAGACTAAACCTTATCTGCTTGACTAGTAGCTCATTTTAAATCCCATTTTTTGCTGATTCATAATATATACGTCTTACCGCGTTTAAAAGTCTTGAATTCAATTTATTTCCCAAATAAAGTTTTTTTATGAAATTCAAAATCCTTGTCTTACAAAAAAGCGGGCGATGGCGTTGCTTTGGCTTATTATTTCATATACAATGTTTTTATGAAATAAAAAACAATTTACCATAACATTACCATAAAATTCTATATTTCCTTCATTGCTACAACTCTGTTTGACTTTTTCATTTAACCAAGGCAATTTTCTTATCGCCCTAGTCTTAAAATTCAAGCCATAAGGTCAAATAATGAGAAAAAGGTTCCTATTCTTGTCAAAACATGAAGTGCTAATCATAAGACAGATAAGAAGTTACAAATGAGCTGTCACTCGCCAGAAATTGGAGCACAATCATAATTGGCTCGCAGCAGAGGAGATTCTAAGGGGTGAGACACTACTTTTTGGGACTAAACCTTATCTGCTTGACTAGTAGCTCATTTTAAAGCCCATTTTTTGCTGATTCATAATAAATACGTCTTACCGTGTTTAAAAGTCTTGAATTCAATTTAGTTCCCAAATAAAGTTTTTTTTTATGAAATTCAATTCTGTATATGAAAGGGGCTGTCCCCTCCACAACACCCCGCTCTTTACACTAAAGTTTCTTATTGTTTAAAGAGTTGTGACAAACGGTCAAACTTTAGCGTAAAGAGTTGGGTGTTGAGGAGGAGACAGCCCCTTTCATATACCGAATAATTTCTATTCGTTTTAAGTTTTAATGTCTCTCCTTACTTTCAGTTAAAAAAAACTTGTTTTTTATTTAATTTCTGAATGTTTTTGAATTAATACAGGTTTTGAATTTGACTCACAGTACATGAACAATCAAAATGAAATTTGCATATAAATTTTGAAAAACTCAAACAACACAGAAATTAGTTGATAGTTAGCCATATTTCTGTACTTGAAAATTTCTCTTTATAATTACTTTTTAACTTACTAAGAAATTCCTACTTTACAGGAAGGGCTGAAGATAGTGTCGGAGGTAGGACTTATTATACACTTGTAACAAACAGAATATTAAACCCCTTTTTGAATAGACTCTATTACATGAACTATATTAAACATGGGTGCCCATAGGCTGAATTTTAGGGCGGGGGGGAGGAGGTTACTGCACTTTCAGTCTAATCCGCATTTCCAGTGCTGTATAATTGAAATCTCAACACAAAATATCATAGCAGCATGATAGCACTGCCTAATTAAAGAGCGATGTTGGCGAAATATATGTTCTTTTTAGACCACGGCACTTTAATAGAAAGAAATGTCAAAGGAACTTCAAAATAGCTCATGGAGGGCAACCAGCTCCCCCTCCCCCACGGCAATCACTTCCCCAAACGCATCCAATTAAATTTTGAGATAGTCATTTTGTTCAGTGTAGCTTAAAGGTCCGGAAATTATGACTTTGAGAATGACGACCCCCCCCCCCCCCCCCCAAAAAAAAACCCTCAGAGAAAGGGGTTTTAAGTTATGCCCTGTGGGTATATAACGTTTTTTATAGAAAGGCTGGTCGTATAAACCTCAGAGGGGACTCATTTGATTGGTAATCAGAAGTTCTACTGGCCTTTTTAACAGTCAAAACTAATTCGAGGCCATCCAGCCCCCCCCCCATACACCAATCATTTCCCCGAACACATTTAATCATAATTTTTTAGATAGCCATTTTGTTCAGTGTAGTTGAAAGGTCCAGAAATTATGTCTTTGAGAATATTTCCCCCCCCCCCCATGTAGCCCTCAGGTCAAGGGTTGTAAGTTACACCCTGGGGGCATATAATGCTTTTTATAGAAATGGTGGTCGCATAAACTTCAAAGATTGGCTCATTGGATTGGCGATCAGAAGTTATAGTGCTCTTTTTAAGAGTTAAAGTGATCAGACGGCAAATAGCCCCCCCCACCCACACACGTCGCATTTTCCCGAAACGCTAGAAATTTTAAGATGGCCATTTGTTGTGGTAGAAACTTCGAAAAGGGCTCTGTCGGTTGGTAATTAAAAGGGGTAGTGCCTTCAGTACATTTGGAAATTTGTTGGTACAATCAGATTTCCCGGTGCATTTAGGTTTTACTTGCTCCCTTTTTATTCCAATATCTGCTGCAAATTTTAGTTTATTGAAAACTTTTTCATTGTTATGGCAAATTTTAAACCTGCTGTTTCGATGGTACAAATTACTTTATTGCGGAGCAATTTTAACTGGAAAGTTGGTACAGTTTATTCCAAAGTGTTGGCAACACTGCAGTTGAGTCTTTGTCAAATTAGCAGGTGGTACACAGAGTTAAAGGTGAAATTTGTATTAAAAAAGTTTAAAAAAAAAACGCCGGGAATTTTGGCTCCACTTCCACGAAAAAAAACCCTCCCCATGGAATTATCCTCTGGACAATTCAATCCAGGCAAAAACTTACCCTGGTCAATTACCCTAAACATGTCCACACGTAAAATTGAATCGGTAAAGAAAAAGCAAGACATATAAAGTAATTTCGTATAATAGGAACATTGACAAATTCCCCCAGCGTAAAAATTTCCCCTGAAAAGTTCACCCCCTGGAAATATCCCTCCATGAAGATTTCTCCCCGTGTAAAATCTCCCCCAGCAGAAAGTTCGTGCTCCCCTCTCCACCCTAAATATGTATGCATACTTATAAATTACAAATACCATACGTGAACAATCGGCAAATGTTATAATTTAAAAGCGAGTCCCCGGGGGATGTGGGGGGTCATGTTATCTCCAAATACATAGTTATTGGGTCTTTCAACTATGCTGAACAAAATAGCTATCTAAAAATTTTATCCGACAATTTTGGGAAAAAAGTGGCATGGGAGGGGGCCTAGTTGCCCTTCAATTTTTTGGGTCACTTAGAAAGGCACTAAAACTTTATTTCTGTTAGAATGAGCCCTCTTCCGATGTTCCAGACCCACTGAGTCGATACCATCACCCCTGGGAAAAAACAAACAACTGAACACGTATCCCTGATCTTTCTTCTGGTGAAAATTACGAAATTTCACATTTTTGTAAAAAGGAGCTTGGAAACTCGTCAACTGGGTTCTTTGATACGCTGAACCCGATGATGTGATTTTCATTAAAATCTTATGACTTCTAGGGGGTCTGTCCCCCTTTTTCAAAAATCAGTCAAATTTTATCAGGCTCGTAGCTTTTGATGGGTATGACTAAACTTACTGAAACTTGTATATTTGGAATTATCATAATAAGCCAATTCTTTTGATATATCAATTTGAGTTAAAATTATGCTTTTCAGAGATTCGATTACTATTGAGCCTTATCGCTCCTTAGTTACAGTTCGTCACCATGAACTGTTGGATCAATTAAAAAAAAGTTATCAAAACGAAGTTTTTCAAAGAAAAGTAAAGAGCTTCAGTAAACCAAAATTAGTAGAAATAAAGTAAAATAGTCTTCTAGGTATGACACTACCTCGAATCACCATCAATAAATAAATGAACCCCCCCCCCAAAGAAAAAGAAATTACAATAAATAACCGAGTCAAACTCAAAAGGAGCAAAAATTAACATGAGTTGGGCTGAGAACTCCCATGCCTTCTCAAGACCAGAAAATAATATGCAATTTTATGAAGACAAAATATATTTGATAGGTATTCACTTCTTTGACCTTAATGAATAAAAATTATCAAAGCTATAAGGAATAAATATCAGTATATGTACATTAAGCTTACAATCCACGGTCATTTTATATATATATTAAATAAAAAAAACAAGTTTTTTAAACTGAAAGTAAGGAGCAACATTAAAACTTAAAACGAACAGAAATTATTCCGTATATGAAAGGGACTGTCCCCTCCTCAAAGCCCCGCTCTTTACGCTAAAGTTTTTTATTGTTTTAGAAAATAAAGTTGTGCGACAGAGTCAAACTTTACCGTAAAGAGCGGGGCTTCGAGGAGGGGACAGTCCCTTTCATATACGGAATAATTTCTGTTAGTTTTAAGTTTTATGTCGCTCCTTACTTTCAGTTTAAAAAAATTGTTTTTTTTATTTAATTTCTGATCGTTTTTTAGTTAATGCAGCTTTTATTTGCATAAAAATTTTACTTTTCTTTTGCTAAATGGATGTCTTTACAAATTAACTTACGTAACTAACTTCTATATTCGTATATTTTTCTTCTGGCAAAAAATACAAAGTTGCAGATTTTTGCAGATATGAGCTTGAAACCTATGTAATAGGGTTTTCTGATACGCTGAATCTGACGGTGTGATTTTCATTAAAATTCTTTCACTTGTAGGGGATGTTTCCCCCTCTTTAAAAAATCGAGTAAATTTTCTCAGGCTCGTAGCCTTTGATGAGCAATACTAAACTTAATAAAATTTATATATTTAGGATCAGCATTATAAATACATTATTTTGATACATTTATTGACATCAAAATTTTGTTTTTAAATGTTTCGATTACTATTGAGCCGTATCGCTTGTTTTTTTATTGTTTTTTTTATTACGTATATGTTATTACTTATATGAAGGGGTTCTCCCGTTAGTCAATACCACGCTATTTACGTTAAAAGTTAAAAAAAAATTTGATTCACAAACCCCTGAATCACAATAGCCTTTTAATTAGAATAGATAGGTCTTTTGAAAGCACTAAAAAAAAAAACTGTAGCGTCAAAAGCGTGGTATTGACTTGGGGGAGAACCCCCTCAAATACGTTATAATTACTGTTCGTTTTAAGTTCTAATATTCCTTCTTACATTTCAGTTGAAAAAACTTGTTTTTTTTATTTAATTTCTGATCGTTTTTTAAATAATGCTTGGAAATCCGGCGCCCCCTTCATAGAAATATCCCTTACCCCAAAGAAACATCCTCCACGGCACTATTCTCCAGAGTAACCCCCTCCTCTAGCCCCCCCTCCAGAATAAATCCTTCCTGAAACTGGTTGTATACGTCCCAATCACCAATAAATGCTGCGGGCAAGTCCGGCGCCCCCTTCCGGGCACGGTACCGTCCCCCAGGAACACTTCCGGCAGGGCCCGAGCCGGCCAGCTTGCGCCCGACCCGCGCCGGCCCCCCCCTACCAGAAACAAGCTCCTCGGAAAAAGTCTGTCTACGTCCCAATAACCAATACTATATGTTAACATTGAGTAAAGTTCATAACTTTTAGCCCTCCCCCTGGGGATTTTGGGGGATCAAGTCATCTTAAAAGACATTTTTATCATATTTTTGACCATGCTGAACAAAATGGCTATCTCAAAATTTTGATCGGGAGACTTTGGGAAAAAAATGAGCGTGGGAGGGGGTTGCCCTCCATTTTTTTTGGTCACTTAAAAAGGGCACTAGAACTTTTAATTTCCAATCCAATGAGCCCTCCCACGATATTCTAGGACCACTGGGTCGATACGATCACCCCTGGGAAAAAAAAAAAAAAAAAAAAACAAAAAAACAAATAAAAACGCATCCGTGATCTTTCTTCTGGCAAAAAATGTAAAATTCCAAATTTTTGTAGATAGGAGCTTGAAACCTCTACAGTAGGGTTCTCTGATACGCTGAATATGATGGTTTGATTTTCATTAAGGTTCTATAACTTTTAGGGGGTCTTTCCCCCTTTTTTAAAAATCAGCCAAATTTTCTCAGGCGCGTAACTTTTGATTAGTAGCACTAAACTTGATAAAAGTTATATATTTGAAATCAGCATTGAAATCTGATTCTTTTGATGTATCTATTGGTATCAAAAACCCGTTTTCTAGAGTTTCGGTTACCATTGAGCCGGGTCGCTCCTTACTTACAGTTCGTTACCACGAACTGTTTGATATATATATATATATATATATATATATATATATATATATATATATATATATATATATATATATATATATATATATATATATATATATATATATATATATATATATATATATATATATATATATATATATATATATATATATATATATATATATATATATATATATATATATATATATATATATATATATATATATATATATATATATATATATATATATATATATATATATATATATATATATATATATATATATATATATATATATATATATATATATATATATATATATATATATATATATATATATATATATATATATATATATATATATATATATATATATATATATATATATATATATATATATATATATATATATATATATATATATATATATATATATATATATATATATATATATATATATATATATATATATATATATATATATATATATATATATATATTTAAAAAAAAAGGCATATTGCTCCCTAAAATAGGGCCTTTGGTATCCAGACTGATGCTCGTTTTGATTTAAACAATATTATTATTATTACTATCCGCGAGAAAATCAATTATGCTTTTGTAAGTATCTTTCATTGGTTGCATTATAATTGGCTTTGAATAGGCATATAAAATTTTGTAACGAGGCTGATTTTGGTGATAATTATTCTCCTTTTTTGTCATTCCCAGCTGTAAATGACTGGAACAATAAATAGCTTAGGGTGTGGCAGTTTGACAGCTGTTCGCAAATATGAAATTTTATTGAAAGATTAGGTCAATTGAGGTTAGTTTTTGAATGGGCGTTACTTTGTTTGGATAGTTGCTGCAAGGTAATACTTGTATTTTTCGAACAATCTGGATCTTATTCTTTGTGTGAAAATTAAATAAAAAACAGGCTTTTTTAAGTGAAAGTAAGGAGCAACATTAAAACGAACAGAAATTATTCTGTATATGAAAGGGGCTGTCCCCTCCTCAACACCCCGCTCTTTACGCTAAAGTTTCTTATTGTTTAAAGAGTTGTGACAGAGTCAAACTTTAGCGTAAAGAGTTGGGTGTTGAGGAGGAGACGGCCCCTTTCAATTACCAAATTATTTCTGTTCGTTTTAAGTTTTAATGTCGCTCCTTACTTTCAGTTAAAAAAAACTTGTTTTTTATTTAATTTCTGAATGTTTTTGAATTAATGCAGGTTTTGAATTTGACTCACTGGACATGAACAATCAAAATGAAATTTGCATATAAATTTTGAAAAACTCAAACAACACAGAAATTAGTTGATAGTTAGCCATATTTCTGTACTTGAAAATTTCTCTTTATAATTACTTTTTAACTTACTAAGAAATTCCTACTTTACAGGAAGGACTGAAGATAGTGTCGGAGGTAGGACTTATTATACACTTGCAACAAACAGAATGTTAAACCCCTTTTTGAATAGACTCTATTCCTTAACCTATGTTAAACATGGGTGCCCATAGGCTGAATTTTAGGGGGGATTACCGTACTTTCAGTCTAATCCGCATTTCCAGTGCTGTATAATTGAAATCTCAACACAAAATATCATAGCAGCATGATAGCACTGCCTTATTATAGAGCCATGTTGGCACAATATATATTTTTTTTTTTTAGACCAGGGCACTTTAATAGAAAGAATTGTCATAGGAACTTCAGAAGAGCTCATGGAGGGCAACCATCTCCCCCTCCCCACGGCAATCACTTCCCCAAACACATCCAATCAAATTTTGAGATAGTTATTTTGTTCAGTGTAGTTTAAAGCTCCGTAAATTATTACTTTGAGAATGACGACCCCCCCCCCCAAAAAAAAAAAAACCTCAGAGCAAGGGTTTTAATTTATGCCCTGTGGGTATATAACGTTTTTTATAGAAAGGGTGGTCGTAAAAACCTCAGAGGGGACTCATTTGATTGGTAATCAGAAGTTCTACTGGCCTTTTTAACAGTCGAAAGTGATTGGAGGTCTTCCAGCCCCCCCATACACCAATTATTTCCCTAAACACATTCAATCATAATTTTTGAGATAGCCATTTTGTTCAGTGCAGTTGAAAGGTCCAGAAATTATCTTTGAGAAAAACTCCCCCCCCCCCCATATAGCCCTCAGGTCAAGGGTTGTAAGTTACTCCCTGGGGGCATATAAGGTTTTTTATAGAAATGGTGGTCGTATAAACTTCAAAGAGGCCTCATTGGATTCGTAATCAGAATTTATATTGCTCTTTTCAAGAGTCAAAGCCATCAGAAGGCAAATTGCCCCCCCCCCCCCCACACACATGTCGCATTTTCCCGAAACGCTAGAAATTTTAAGATGGCCATTTGTCGTCGTAGAAACTTCGAAAAGGGCTCTGTCGGTTGGTAATTGAAATGGCTAGTGCCTTCTTTAATAGTCAAAAGTGATTGGAGGGCAACCACCACCCCCCCTCCCCATATCCATCATTTCCCCAAACACTTCCAGTCAAAATTTCGCGATAGTTATTTAGTTTGGCATAGTTTAAAAGTCCAAAAATTATGTCTTTGAGGATGAGAACCCCCTCACAGTCCTCAGGGCAAAGGTTGTAAGGTATGCCCCGAGGGCATTTAAGGTTTTTAATAGAAACGGTGGTTGTGCAAACTTCGGAGGGGGCTCATTGGATCGGAAATCAGAAGTTGAAGAGCCATTTCTACGAGTCAAATTTATAGGAGGGCAGCTGTACCCCCTCTCCCCACGTCATATTTTCCCCCAATGCATCCGATGAAAATTTTAAGATAACCATTTGTTCAAAAATAGTCCAAAGATCTCATAACACGGCCTTTGGGGTTGACACGACCCCCAGCGTATGGGGATAAGGGCTTTAAGCTATGCCCCGGGGGGATGTAAGGTTTTTATGAAGAGGTGGTCTTGTGAACTTTAGAGGAGGCTCATTTGATTGAAAATGCATAGTTTTAGTTCCATTTTAAGAGTCAAGCGTGATGGAGAGAAAATAGCCCCCCCCCCTCTATCCCTGATATCCTCTTTTCCTCAAACACATCCAATCGAAATTGTGAGACAGCCGTTTTGTAGCCAATAGTCCAAAGAGAATATAACAATGTCTTCAGTAATCACATATCATCATTCAGTAATCACATATAAGAAATATTTAGGTGGACGTTGAACTAAATCAAAACAAACTATGAGTATGTAAACTTTCAAACAGTCAAACAGGTGACAAAGCAATATCTCAAGAACAACATATATTATTAAGTTAGATCTTTAAGAGTAAGTTGTGGGGGATTTTGAATTAGCCAGAAGGCACTATGTGTATATTTTTCGTACTACAACTACAGTTCCTCTAACTAATGACGCTAAGAGTATTAAGGTGAAACTTCTAGAAAGTGTAGGGGGCGTTCCAATTAAACGAAAAAACTGTATGCATGCAGGTTTTCAAAAAGGCATATAATATCATAGGCAGCACCACTCTATAATAGCTAGAAATATCATTGAAACATTTAAAGAAACTAATTCGATTCAAAATTAAAAGTTCTAGGGTCCGTTCTACGAATGAAAAGAGATTAGAGGGCAATCAACCCGTCTCTACAGCCGATTTATTTCCCAAACACATCTAGTCAAAGTTTTGAGACAACTATATTGTTCAGAATAGTTGAACGGTCCAGCAACTATGTCTTTAGGGATATTGGGCATGTCAAACCCCCCATAATTATGCCAAACTGAGGATTCTTATAAAAAAAACGAATAGAAATAAAATATTTTTTTTTCATGAAAATGACTTTGTTAATAAAAAACGAACAGAAATTCATCTAAAAAAAAATTTCCACAAAATAAGCTTTTCAAAGAAAGTAAATAGCTCTATTAAGACAAAAATGGGCAGAAATGAAGTCAAGTAATCCAATCATAAAACTACCGCAAATCACTATCAATAAATGAATGAAACTCAAAATGAACTGAAATTAGAATAAATTGCCGAGTCAAACTCGAAAAGAGCAGAAACTATTATTAGTAGGGCTGATAACCCCCATGCCTTCTCAAGACCAGAACATAATTTGCGCTTTACTGAAAACCAAATATGTTTAAAAGTTTTCACTTTTTTACTCCCATGCCTTCTCAAGACCAGAACATAATTTGCGCTTTACTGAAAACCAAATATGTTTAAAAGTTTTCACTTTTTTACTTAAATAAGTAAAAAAAAAAATGTTTACTTTTTTACCCCCCATGTTTACTTTTTTTTCACTTTTTTACCCCCATGCCTTCTCAAGACCAGAACATAATTTGCGCTTTACTGAAAACCAAATATGTTTAAAAGTTTTCACTTTTTTACTTAAATAAGTAAAAAAAATGTTTACTTACTTCTCTTTACTTTTCTTTGAAATCTTATTGTGTGGAAAGTTTTTTTTTTAATTAATACAAATATATAACACCATCATTCAGCTAGGGGGGGGGGGTCTGGCCCCCCGTGCCCCCTAATGGGTGCCCATTAACTTAAAATTTTTAATCCTTGCTCTTTAAAGTTGGTTTTTGTTCTATATCAAGTTTTACTCCTGTGAGAAATGTTTTGTTCATGAGCTGACCATTGTCTGTTCCCAGATCAATGTCTGAATTTATCTACAACTGGAATTTAGGAAGAGAGACAGACGGCTTTAGTGGAAATTGTAAGAAAATAACCCACATTTTCTTTGTTTCATTTAACAGATGAGGCAGAATTTCCAACGCGGTACAATTGTACCGTTTTTGGTACAATTTATAGGTCCTGGCACAGTGCAGTACATTTGGAAATTTGTTGGTACAATCAGATTTCCCGGTACATTTAGGTTTTACTTGCTCCTTTTTTACTCCAATATCTGCTCCAAATTTTAGTTTATTGAAAACTTTTTCATTGTTATGGCAAATTTTTAACCTGCTGTTTCGATGGTACAAACTACTTTATTGCGGAGCAATTTTAACCGGAAAGTTGGTACAGTTTATTCCAAAGTGTTGGAAACACTGCAGTTGAGTCATTTTCAAATTATGAGGTGGTACACAGAGGTAATGGTTAAATTTGTAGTAAAAAAGGTGAAAAAAAACGCCGGGATGTTTGGCTCCACTTCCACGAAAAAAAACCCTCCCCATGGAATTATCCTCTGGACAAATCAATCCAGGTAAAAACTTACTCTGGTCAATTACCCTAAACATCTCCACACGTAAAATTGAATCGGTAAAGAGAAAGCAAGACATATAAAGTAATTTCGTATAGTAGGAACACTGGCAAATTCCCCCAGCGTAAACATTTCCCGTGAAAAGTTCATCCCCTGGAAATATCCCTCCATGAAGATTTTTCCCCGTGTAAAATCACTGTAGCTTCTAAGATTCTAATCTTGGTTTGCAGACTTATCTTCCTATTCTTCCAGACTTTTTTTAACTGTGAAAAAACACCCTGAGCCTTGGCTATTCTATTTTTAACATCTTCACTGCTCCCACCATCTTTACTAATAAAAATAAAAAAAACAAGTTTTTTAAACTGAAAGTAAGGAACGACATTAAAACTTAAAACGAACAGAAATTATTCCGTATATGAAAGGGGCTGTCCCCTCCTCAACGCCTCGCTCTTTACGCTAAAGTTTTTTATTGTTTTAAAAAATAAAGTTGTGAGACAGAGTCAAACTTAAGCGTAAAGAGCAAGGCGTTTAGGAGGGGACAGCCCCTTGCATATACGGAATAATTTCTGTTCGTTTTAAGTTTTAATGTCGTTCCTTACTTTCAGTTTAAAAAACTTGTTTTTTTTATTTAATTTCTGATCGTTTTTTAGTTAATGCAGCTTTTATTTGCATACAAATTTTACTTTTCTTTTGCTAAATGGATGTCTTTACAAATTAACTTACGTAACTAACTTCTATATTCGTATATTTTTCTTCTGGCAAAAAATACAAAGTTGCAGATTTTTGCAGATATGAGTAGATTGCTAACTACCATTTTGCCAAGGCCCCTGTACAAACAGGTTCTTCTAGTAGGTAAACAGGTCATCACACTCTTTCAAGGAATATACATGTTTTTTTTTTATTATGACATCTATTTTTTGTGTGTCAGTTGATTAGAGAAAGTTCGCGGTTTGTCCAATATAATAACCTGATTAGTCAGTTTTCTAAAAAAAATTGTCATACTACAATGTACTTAATTTAAAAAAAACTCGATATAATTGTGATGCTATAATACTGGTTTCGCTTCATGGGTTCATTAATAGAAGGACTCATGTTTATGAAAAGGGTAATTGCTTCTTTAGTTTACGAGATTTGCGAATTTTTTGCGAAAAGATATTTGCGTAGACGCTTACAAGGGACATTGCTAGAAAGTATTCAATAGATTAATTTAAAATTAAATTTTTATTTAATTTTTTTCTTTCAATTTATATAACTCGACTTTTTTTTCTTTTTATATATTATTAAACTTTATAAAATTTTTTAATTTATAAAATTTATTTTCTTATATTTTTTTTGATGGTGTGGGTTGGAATAGAGGGGTGAGGGGCACGAGGGTTTCGGTTAACCCCGGGTACAGGCAACCGGGGGGGTCCGGGGCCCGAGTGGTATCCCTTTTTTTTTTTTTCTTAAATAGGGGTACATTTTTTAAAAATACATTTTTCTTCGTTTGGGTTTATACGTTTGGTAATCTATAATAAAATTAATTAAAATAATAAAGGAGGGTAAGTTTTACAGGGGTTTAATTTATACAGGGTTTCAGTTACATGGGGTTTATTTGTGTTAAATAAGTAGTTTTTGTATCTTTTAAAAGATCTTTACGGGGATTGAGAGACTCAGTTGCCTAATTCCGTGTGATTTTTCTTTACTTGATGGTCATTAAAATCTAAATTTTTGTGTTAAATAAGTAGTTTTTGTATATTTTAAAAGATCTTTCCGGGGATTGAGAGACTCAGTTGCCTAATTCCGTGTGATTTTTCTTTACTTGATGGTCATTAAAAACGAAATGTTTTTGTTAAATAAGTAGTTTTTTTATCTTTTAAAACAGCTTTACGGGGATTGAGAGACTCAGTTGCCTAATTCCGTGTGATTTTTCTTGACTTGATGGTCATTAAAATCGAAATTTTAGTGTTAATTAAGTAGTTTTTGTATCTTTTAAAAGATCTTTACGGGGATTGAGAGACTCAGTTGCCTAATTCCGTGTGATTTTTCTTTACTTGATGGTCATTAAAAACGAAATTTTTGTGTTAAATAAGTAGTTTTTGTATCTTTTAAAAGAGCTTTACGGGGATTGAGAGACTCAGTTTCCTAATTCAGTGTGATTTTTCTTTACTTGATGGTCATTAAAACCGAAATTTTGGTGTTAAATAAGTAGTTGTTGTATCTTTTAAATGATCTTTACGGTGATTGAGAGACTCAGTTGCCTAATTCCGTGTGATTTGTCTTTACTTGATGGTCAATAAAAACGATATTTTTGTGTTAAAGAAGAACTTTTTGTATCTATTAAAATAGCTTTACGGGGATTCAGAGAGCCACTTTCCTAAATCCTTGTTATTTTTCTTTACTGGATTGTCAATAAAAACGTTATTTTTGTGTTAAATAAGTAGTTTTTATTTCTTTTTAAATAGCTGTACTGTGATTGAGATACTAAGTTTAATAATTTCGTGTTATTTTCCTTTACGTGGTTATCATTAATAAAGAAATTTTTGTGTGCTACAATTAGATTTTTTATATTTTAAATTAGATTTACGGGGATTGAGAGACTCAGTTGCCTAATTCTGTGTGATTTTTCTTAAAGATATTTATTGCTTAAACGTATTAACATATTTTTGAAAGAATTTGCTACTTACTTACAATTTTTGATAATTTCTTAAATGAAATTTCTGCATTGTGTATCCATGAGGTAACTTCAAGACAGAGTTTGTAGCTTACTTAGAGTTTCGTCATAATTTCTTGAATGAAATGTCTTTTTTATTTATCCAGGAGGTGAATTCAAGAAAAAATTTGTCACAATGTGTCTGACAATAGATGTATGCAAAGTACTTTTCTTACATCTCAGACGTTTTATTAGACATTCTAAAATTTTGATATTCTATCTTACTCTAAAAATAATGAACACATAACAATGTAATGAATAATATATTTTTAATGAAATAATGCTATGTAGAATATTAATACAATAAATATATTATGATACATTATTAATATCAACAATTAACTTTGGACATTTTTAATCTGTTACATAAAATAGTTCACCATTTTCTCTCTTTATATTATAGCTATTGTCTTCTCTTAGTTAGTAATCAGTAGAATAATCATTATTCCATTTTGAGTCATACACAATTTTTACTGGTGTCTCATCAAAAGGCTCAATATGCTTTTCGTCTTTGGTATTATTTGGTTCAATGACTGTTTGACCAATGTCAGTAACGTTTGCTGGTGCTTTGTTTTTCATCGATTCATCTTTATATTCCATCGTGATATTTTCTGACAATGCCCTTTTTATTTTTCTGGCAATTTCACTGTCTATTATCACATTATTTTTACACAGGTAACAGTTTCGGCACGTAGACAAAATATGGTTTACGATATTAGTAGAAGAGTAGGCCTTTCTTTTATTGATCTTCCGTTGAATGCTAATACCTGAAAGGTGACGATTGGATGTATCAGTAGGTATGGTGTTACCTGCAACAGTAGCAAGGAGTTGTCCTCTATCATCAATGATTATTTTTATGTTGGCATTCTCTTTGAGTGCAATCATCTCTGGAGATCTCAATCTCGCATAACCACCAACATAAGAGTTGAATTTTTTCGTTATTTAACAAAAAAATTTAGTTTTTAATGACAATCAAGTAAAAAAAAATCACACGGAATTAGGCAACTGAGTCTCTCAATCCCCGTAAAGGTCTTTTAAAAGATACAAAAACTACTTATTTAACACAAATAACACCCAATTAAATGACCCCCAGTATAACTGACACCCCTGGACACCTGAACCTCCGTGCTAAAGTTCATTACGTTTAATATCTAGTCACCAAATGCTCCAAGCCTCAGAAGAAAAAGGGATTTTGAAAACAGGGAGCCCGATTTACGAAAAAAAAAGGGATACCCCCCTTGCAACTGAACCCCCCTTGTAACTGAACCCGTGTATAACCGAAACCCTCCGTGCAACTGTATCCTCTTTAACTGAACCCTCGTGCAACTCACCCCTCTATGCAACCCAAACCCCCTCATAACACTTTTCAGCCATTTCTTTTTAAATTGACAATATTTTTCAAACGTTACTTACGTATTATACAGACCACATCGGCGAGGTAAAGCTAGGTCAAGTCACAATGTCATTCTATCGTTACTTTTCAATTAAGCTATTAAATACTTTCTATCAATTTAACTTGTAAGTGTCTATGCAAATATCTTGTCGCAAAAAAATTCGCAAATCTCGTAAACTAAAGAAGTAATTACCCTGGTCATAAACATTAGTCCTTCTATTAATGAACCCATGAAGCGAAACCAGTATTATAGCATCAGAATTATATAGAGTTTTTTTTAAATTAAGTACATTGTAGCATGACAAGTTTTTTTAGAAAACTGACTAATCAAGTTATTATATTGGACAAACCGCGAACTTTCTCTAATCAACTGACACACAAAAAATAAATGTCATAATAAAAAAAAAACATGTATATTACTTGAAAGAGTGTGATGACCTGTTTACCTACTAGAAGAACCTGTTTGGTACGGGGGCCTTGGCAAAATGGTAGTTAGCAATCTACTAATATGAGCTTGAAACCTATGTAATAGGGTTTTCTGATACGCTGAATCTGACGGTGTGATTTTCATTAAAATTCTTTCACTTGTAGGGGATGTTTCCCCCTCTTTAAAAAATCAGGTAAATTTTCTCAGGCTCGTAGCCTTTGATGAGTAATACTAAACTTAATAAAATTTATATATTTAGGATCAGCATTATAAACAAATTCTTTTGTTACATTTATTGACATCAAAATTTCGTTTTTAAAAGTTTCGATTACTATTGAGCCGTATCGCTTGTTTTTTTACTGTTTTTTTTATATTACTTATATGAGGGGGTTCTGACCTTAGTCAATACCAAGCTTTTTACGTTAAAAGTTAAAAAAAAATTTGATTCACAAACCCCTGAATCACAAAGGCCTTTTAATTAGAATAGATAGCTATTTTGAAAGCACTAAAAAAAAAAACTGTAGCGTAAAAAGCTATGTATTGACTTGGAGGAGAGCCCCCTCAAATACGTTCTAATTTTTGTTCGTTTTAAGTTCTAATATTCCTTCTTACATTTCAGTTGAAAAAACTTGTTTTTTTTTTATTTAACTTCTGATCGTTTCTTAAATAATGCTTGGAAATCCGGCGCCCCCTTAATATAAATGTCCCTTCCCCCCAATAAAAATCCTCCACGGAATTATTGTCAATATAACCCCCCTCCTCTAGCCCCCCCCCCCCCTCCAGAAGACATCCTTCCTGAAAATGGTTGTATACGTCCCAATAACCAATAAATAATGCTGGCAAGTCCGGTGCCCCCTTCATGGCAATTTCCCTTCCCCCATGAAAACTTCCTTCATGGAAAGATCCTTCCATAGAGCCCCCGCCCCTCGCCTTCAACCACCTCCCCCCAAAAAAAAAATAATAAAAATAAATTATAATTAAAAAAAAAAAAACAAAAAATAAAAAATTTATTAAATTTAATAAATTTAATAACACCCCCAGGGGACTGTGGGGGATCAAGTCATCCTAAAAGACATTTTTATCATATTTTCGACCATGCTGAACAAAATGGCTATCTCAAAATTTTGATCGGGTGACTTTGGGAAAAAAATGAGCGTGGGAGGGGGCCTAGTTGCCCTCCATTTTTTTTGGTCACTTAAAAGGGCACTAGAACTTGTAATTTCCGTTCCAATGAGCCCTCCCACGATATTCTAGGACCACTGGGTCGATACGATCACCCCTGGGAAAAAAAACAAAAAAACAAACAAACAAATAAACACGCATCCGTGATCTTTCTTCTGGCAAAAATGGAAAATTCCGCAATTTTGTAGATAGGAGCTTGAAACCTCTACAGTAGGGTTCTCTTAAACGTTGAATATGATGGTGTGATTTTCATCAAGGTTCTATAAATTTTTGGGGGTCTTTCCCCCTTTTTTCTAAAATTAGCCAAATTTACTCAGGTACGCAACTTTTGATAGGTTGGACTAAACTTGATGAAAGTTATATATTTGAAATCAGCATTGAAATCTGATTCTTTTGATATATCTATTGGTATCAAAAATCCGTTTTCTAGAGTTTTGGTTACCATTGAGCCGGGTCGCTCCTTACTTACAGTTCGTTACCACGAACTCTTTGATATCTAGATGTACTGTACGTAAAAGCAAAGGTTTCTTTGATTCTTCTCAAAGCATAAGACGTATTTATTTTCTTTAATGTATTTGATTGTACAGATTTCTGACGCCTGAAACTGGACAAAAATTTGTTGCTTGCTCTGATTGTTCTAAACTTAAAAGAAATTACGACTGGACCAAAGGATGTCTCCTTGGTAAAAAAAAAACAAGTTTTTTTCAACTGAAAGTAAGGAACAACGTTAAAACTTAAAACGAACAGAAATTATTCCGTATATGAAAGGAGCTGTCCCCTCCTCAGCACCTCGCTCTTTACGCTAAAGTATTTTATTGTTTAAAAAAAAAAGAGTTGTGAGAGAGAGTTGAACTTTAGCGTAAAGAGCGAGGCGTTGAGGAGGGGACAGCCCCTTTCATATACGGAATAATTTCTGTTCGTTTTAAGTTTTAATGTCGCTCCTTACTTTATTCAATTTTGATTTAACTATAAATTATAGGTAACTGTTTTAAATAACTAGATTCTAAAACAATATTTGTTGTACTGTTTTGTCTTTACATCGAACAGTTTAATGTAACGAACTGTAAGTAAGGAGTAAGGGTGGTCAATAGTAGTCAAAACTGTAAAAAATAGAATCTTAATAGTAATATACACATCAAAAGAATCAAATTTTGGTGTTTGTTAAAAATATATAGAATTCTTGGAGTGTATACGGATGCGCGTTTATTTGTTGTTTTTTTTCAGGGGTGATCGTATCGAACCAGTTATCCTAGAACATCAGGAGAGGGCTCATTTTATCGGAAATCAAAAGTTCTAATGCCCTTTTTGAGTGACGGAAAATATCGCAGGGTAGCTAGCCCCCCTCCCTTTTTTGCCCAAAATTGTATGGTCAAATTTTGAGATAGCCATATTTTCTGCATGGTCGAAAGATCTAATATGTCCTTGAGGAAGAACTGAGCCCCCAAAGCCCCCGGGGCAAGGGACGAAAGTTATAAACTTTGCCCATTGACTACAAATAGTATTGGCTTTTGGGAAGTATAAAGATATTTTCGGGGGGGGGGGGAGGGCAATTTTCTGCAGGGGGTGAGTTGGTCGAAGGAACTTTCCATGGAGGAGGTGTCGTGGGGGGAAGGAAATATTCCATGGGAGGGAGACCTGGATTTCCCAGCATTAATTAAAAAACTCAGAAACTAAATATTAAAAATAATATCGTCTCGAGATGAGCCAATGTAGAAAGTCGCTTCAGAAAAACTAGCTCTCAAGAAAGCCCGACAAACGTGCCCCCCACAAGGGAAGTTTATTCCCTAAAATTTTTTCTATTCTTTCTCTATTCTCTGATTGAAAACGCAGGTTTTGAGTCTTGGTTTACAGTGTGAAATGATTTTTAACTATAATTCAATACTTAAAAAACTGGACAGGGGGAGTAATTGGAAACCGGTTTGTAATTGTGAGCAATTTCTACAGTATGTGGATCAAACTTATAAGCATATTGTAACGGGAGATTTGTCCATTATAAAGCGTCGTGATCTTCAAAATATATGAAAATGGGTGCTAAGTTCCGTCTTTCTTACCGCATAAGGCCAGCAGATATTCTTAAGAGATTAAAGAATTATTTAAACTTATTTATTGATAATTGGTGCAAGAAGGAGAAAATTACTGAAGATAGATTTCAGAATTGGATAAATTTGATTTTGACTAGTGTAAGAAATAACATGTATAGAACTAATTCAACAGATTATGTGGAAAAGTCAATATTTTATAATGCCAATATGAAACAAGCAATTGCTAATATACAGAATGAATTTATAATTGTACCAGTTGATAAAGCTAGCAATAATTTTGCCATAATTTGTCAGAACCTCTATTGTGATATTTTATCAAAAGAGTTACAAACAACAAATATATACGAAAAGGCCCATCTGGAGGAGAATAGATTAATTGAAAATATAGAAGACATACTTGGGAAAAAAGTCAACATTTAACTAAATGACAATGATAAACAGTTTCCTTTTATATATTGGACGATACAATTTCATGAGAATCCACCAAACCCAAGTTTTATTGCTGGGGCAGCTATGAGTTAATCCGAACGTGAGGTTCCTGACCTCTTTTGATTTTTAGGAGAAATCAATCCATGCCCCTTTTGCCCGAGGAAAGATCATCGATGTGTGTTTTTTTCCCAGTGGTGATCGTATCGAACCAATTGCTCATTCGAAAGGAAATCAAAAAGCCCTTTTTAAGTGAACAAAAATATTGGAGGGCAGCAAGTCCCCTCCCATGCCCCTTTTGCCAGAGGAAAGATCATCGATGTGTGTTTTTTTCCCAGTGGTGATCGTATCGAACCAATGGCTCATTCGAAAGGAAATCAAAAAGCCCTTTTAAAGTGACCAAAATTAATGGAGAGCAGCAAGTCCCCTCCCATGCCCCTTTTTCCCTAAGTCGTCCGAGTCGCCCGAGGAAAGATCATCGATGTGTGTTTTTTTCCCAGTGGTGATCGTATCGAACCAATGGCTCATTCGAAAGGAAATCAAAAAGCCCTTTTAAAGTGACCAAAATTAATGGAGGGCAGCAAGTCCCCTCCCATGCCCCTTTTTCCCTAAGTCGTCCGAGTCGCCCGAGGAAAGATCATCGATGTGTGTTTTTTTCCCAGTGGTGATCGTACCGAACCAATGGCTCATTCGAAAGGAAATCAAAAAGCCCTTTTAAAGTGACCAAAATTAATTGAGGGCAGCAAGTCCCCTCCCATGCCCCATTTTCCCTAAGTCGTCCGAGTCGCTCGAGGAAAGATCATCGATGTGTGTTTTTTCCCCAGTGGTGATCGCATCGAACCAATGGCTCATTTTAAAGGAAATCAAAAAGCCCTTTTTAAGTGACCAAAATTATTGGAGGGCAACTAGACCCCCTCCCACACTCCTTTTACCCTATAGACATCGGATCAATTTTTGTTGGTGAGCACTTTTTATGTATGTGTATTTTTGGCGTTAAAGCACTGGATTGCCCTTTATCTTCATAAATTCAAAAGGATATTCACTGAAAATCTATCATAAGCAGCACAATAGCGCTGTCTAGGTAAAGAGCGAAGTGGGCACAATGTATATTTTTTTCATCGCATCTTTGCCTGGAAAGGGTCTTTCCTATTTTAGTTTCAGAGTTTGTTTTGAGGTTTGGTTTTTATATTATCCTTTGGATTTTTATCTGTATTCTTTTTAATTATTTGCACTGAAGACCAGGGGCGTCCTGAGGCTCATTTTATTGGGGGGGCGATCTTCGTAAATTTTACCGAATGGCTACCTGATTTATGCCAAATTTTCTGCAGAAATCAATACTCTTGATAAATTTTTGCTGATCTTCCAAAACTTCTGCCGAAATTTTCACCTTTAGCAAAAATTTTACCAAATTCCAAAAAAGTTGGAGGGGGGGGGGCGCCCCTCCCCACTCGGGATGCCCCTGCTGAAGACAGTCAAGCACAGATTTTAAAAAATGTTTGCATAGTCCTCTTCGTTTTTTTTTCACTGGCTGTTATAACCCTTGTTTCGCTCTTCTTTACTATTCTGTCGTTTAATCACTAGTACTACTAAAGTTGGAAATATAAGATGGAAATTTCAGGGAATATTGGGTGGATGTTGAACTAAATAAAAAAACATCATGTGCATGAAGTTTGTCAAAAGGATTTATCAGCAATATCCCACGAACTGTTTAGGATATTAAGTTGAAACTTCTTGCAGCAAAAAAAGACTTTCCTGCGGCAAATATTCACAACAAGCACTTTCATGTACTTCTCTAGGGATTTCTCTATAGTCCCCCTCCCTGTACAAAAGCATGCTCTTGCCCTTTTATATCCTGTCTATCGTCCAAGTGCCTCAGTCGTTTCAACCCCGTACCTGTAGATCCAAATTGTCGAGTGTGTACTGGCTAACAGATAAGTACCGTTGGATTTTTTACTCTAACACTTTAAAAATAATCATTCAAACACAATGAAAGTTGGAATGGGAAAAAATTATTTTTCACAAGACCCCAAGAACAGACAAGCTTACTGATGATTTGAGTATTCAGGAATTAAAAGCCTTAACACAATAATGTTCAAGAGCGGGGGGGTTGGGGGGCGGCAGGCCCCCAACATTAACACCAGAAACGAACAGCTAACAGATAGTCAAGAAATAAAAATTAATAAACTGTAAAAAAAAGTGCAGAGATTATTTTAAAAAAAATACGTTTTATAAAGAGTTAAAGAGGCTGAGTTACAAGGTCGAATCTTAAAACGTACAGGGATTAGGAGGCACAGTTGGGGGGCTACCACCCCCCAAACTCCCCGCTTTCGCAGCCTTTAAATAAAAAAAAAGTTTTTTGCATAATAGTTAGTAATACTTAATCCACTTATCACCTCCCAGTAGTTTTATTTCTACTATACCAACCTCCACTTCCCCTTGTGGACTGAGGTCATGTATTCCAAAAGCTACGTCATTTTTCACAAGTGACAGTAGGCCACCACCTGCTGTATGGACTCTGTCCCAATGGGCAATAGTGTATCCTTTGAAATCATGGACAATATTTTCCTGTTTTAAGAAAGTCTCTTGAATTAGGAAAATATCAGGACTATGCCTGACTAAAATATTTTGGAGTTCTTTTCTTTTGGCTTGGTTGAATCCCCGGATATTTAGTTGGAATGCTGAAAGGGAGCTAGTCATTTGTGGGTGAGGGGGCTAACCTGGGTCTCTGTAGCTTATTACTACTACCTTCTGAGCTAGGTATAGCCTCCTTTCCTGTTCGTTTCCTTTCAGCAGCCCTGGGGCTGGTGGTTTGTGGAGGTTTGTTACTGGTTGTAGGGCTTGATTCAACTCTATTTAGGTTTTCAGCAATTTTGGTCAGGCTAAGGGCTGCATTTTGAAGACCAACTGGCAGTATCTTACAGACTAGTTTGCAAAGCGATGTTATTGCTCAGCCAGATCAGAGATCTGCTTTGTAACACCTTCAAACATGGTCATATATTTCTTGTTCAGGTCCTCAACTGGATGGTGGTTAGGTGTCAAAGGAGAGGAGGAATCTTAATGGGCCATAGGGACATGTTTAGTTTGTGTTGGAAGTCCCTTCTTCAGGACCTCGGCAGTAGTCCTTATGGGGACATTATAAGTGAAGGATAGGTTACAATTGCTTTCTTCTCCATGAATACTGGGCATTCTCTAGCATTAGCACCATGGTTACCACTGTAGTTAGGGCACTTGAGTGCCTGATCTTGCTTAATTGTTTTAAATTGGGGGCATTCATAGAAACTTCAAAAAAGGCTCATTTGATTGGAAATTGAAATGGCTAGTGCGCTTTTGAATAGTCGAAAGCGATTGGAGGGCAACTAACACCCTTTCCACGCCCACCATTTCCCAAACACATCCAATAAAAATTTTCAGATAGCCTAACATAGTTGAAAGGTCCGGAAATTATATCTTTGAGCAGTACACTCCCCCCACAGTCTTCGATGGCAAATTCAAAAGGCTATTGCCCATTTTATTAGTTGAAAGTAATTGGAGGACAACTAACCCCCCTCTCACGCCCACCATTCCCCCCAAGAAAAGCAATCAAAATTTTGAAATATTCATTTTCTTCAACGTGATTGAACGTTCTGGAAATTCCGGATTTGAGGGTGATAAACCCCTTAGAGCCCCCTTGAGTAGGGTTTCGAGTTGTATCCTTCGGGACTATGAGGTTTTATAGAAATCGCTGTAGTGGAAACTTTAACAAAAAGTCCTTTGATTGGAAATAGAAAGGGCTAGTGCCCTTTTTAATAGTCGAAAGTGATTGGGGAGCAACTAACCCCCTTCCAACACCCATCATTTCCCCAGACACATCTAATCAAAATTCTAAGATAGGTGTTTTGTTCAACGTAATTGAAATTCTGTAAATTATGTCTTTGAGGATGACAACCTCCTCCCCCCCCAAACCCCACTGGGTAAGGGTTGTAAGTTATGCCTGGGAGAATAACATGTTTTTTATACAAAGTATTTTCATAAAAACTTCAAAAAGGGCTCATTCGTTGGAAATTCAAAGAGCTATTGGCCTTTTAGTAGTTGAAAGTGATTGAAGGGCAACTATCCCCCCTTTCACACCCACCATTTACCCAAATACATCCAATTAAAATTTTGAGATAGACATTTTGCTCAACGTAATTGAAAGGTCCGAAAATTATGTTTTTGAGGATGACACTCACCTTACAGCCCTCAGCGCAAGGGTTGTAAGTTATGCCCTGGGGTCATATAAGTTTTTTCTATAGAAAATATTGTCATAGAAACTTCAAAAAGATCTCATTCAGATCGAAATTGAAAGGGGCAGTACCCTTTTCAATAGGCTAGTCGAAACTTATTGGAGGGCACCTAACCTCTCTCTCACGCCCACCATATCCCCAAACACATCCAATCAAAATTTTGAGATAGCCATTTTTTTCAACATAGTATAAAGTTCTGGATATTATGTCTTTCAGGATGATAACTCCCCCCCCCCACACCCCTCAGGGCAAGGGTTTCAAGTATGCCCTGGGGGCATTTAAGGTTCTTGTAGAAAGCATGGTCATATGAACTTTGGAGGGGCTCATTGGATTGGTAATCAGACGCTCTAGGGCTCTTTTTAATAGTCGAAAGTAATCGAAGGGAAAAGCATCCCCCACACGCCCATCATTTCCGGTCAATATTTTGACTTTTATTTGGTTAAATGGCTTTCTTGAAACTTGTTTAATTTTATTTACGAACGTTTTTATTAGTAATAAATATACGTAACTTACGAATTAACTTACGTAACGAACTTCTATATTCATAGGTTTTTAATACGTATGTAAGGGGGTTTGCCCTATAGTCAACACCTTGCTCTTTAAGCTAAAGTTCGAATTTTGTTCCAATTTTTTAAAAATGACCGATTAATCACAAAGGCCGTTAATTAGAATAAATAGCTCTTATGAAAGTATTAAAAAACCTTTGGCTTAAAGAGCGAGGTATTGACTAGGGGGTGAACCCAATCATATATGTAATATTTTCTGTTCGTTTAAAGTTTTGATGTTGCTGCTGTTGCATTTGAAAAACTTGTTGATTTATATTTAATTTCTTATCTTTTTTTAAATAATGCTGGGAAGTCCTGCGTCCACTTCATAGCAATGTCTCTTCCCCCATGAAAGCTTCCTTCATTAAAAGATCCTCCCATATAACCCCCGACCCATCCCCCCCCCACTACCAGGAAAGATCTCCCCTGAAAACGTCTGTAAACTTCCCAATAACCAATACATTATGTTAACATTGGGTAAAGTTCATAACTTTCAGCCCTCCCCCCGGGAACTTCGGAGGATTAAGTCATCCTAAAAAACATACTTATAATATTTTCGAACATGTTGAACAAAATGGCTATCTGAAAATTTTGATCAGGTGACTTTGAGAAAAAAATGAGCGTGGGAGGGGGCCTAGTTGCCCTCCATTTTTTCGGTCACTTAAAAAGGGCACTAGAAATTTTAATTTTCATTCTAATGAGCCCTCCCGCGATATTCTAGGACCACTGGGTCGATACGATCACCCCTGGAAAAAAACAAACAAATAAACACGCACCCGTGATCTTTCTCCTGGCAAAAGATACAAAATTCCACATTTTTGTAGATGGGAGCTTGAAACCTCTATAGTAGGGTTTTCTGATACGCAAAATATGATGGTGGGATTTTTATTAAGGTTCTATAACTTTTAGGGGGTCTTTCCCTCTTTTTTCGAAAATTAGCCAAATTTTCTAAGGCGCGTAACTTTTGATGGTTAGAACTAAACTTGATGAAACTTATATATTTGAAATCAGCATTAAAATCTTACTCTTTTGATGTATCTATTGGTATCAAAATCCAGTTTTTTAGAGTTTCGATTACCATTGAGCCGGGTCGCCCCTTACTTACAGTTTGTTACCACGAACTGTTTGATTTCTGAACGAATTTTTCCGAATTCATTCCAACTTCATTCGGACAACAAATACAGGTTAACTATGCAAATGTCATAAAAATTATGAAAAAATCTAATGTGACTGGTTGTAATACTTTTATGGTTTCTAATCGGAGGAAAGGAAGTCATAAAAAAGCCCGGAATAAAGAATATTTTAATAACAGATTACCAAAAAAAAACTGAGATTTATAAAGAAAATTTTCGTGCTGAAAAATCTGGCACTGGGTCTTCTTGACATTAGGGCCCCGTGATCCTTCTTTAGTCGTCTCCGACTCCCTTTTTAAATATCTTTAGCTCTGATTTCCTTCATATTCTTTTCAGTTTTTTGCATCTGGGTCTTTGCACATGCACCATAGACGATGAGCCCATAGTCAATATGGGGTCTTATATGTGATTTATAAAACTGGAGTAAGGTTTTCTCTTTACAACCCCAGGGTGTGGAAAGAATTTTTTTTAGTATATTTGCTTTTCTATAGCATTTTCTTATTGTGTTTGAAATGTGGAGATGGAAATTAAGTTTTTGGTCAAGCATTAGACCTAGGTAATTAATATTATTATCTTCTGGAATAGTTGTTTTATTTAGAGTTAGTTTTGCATTAACATGGTTTCGCTTCCGGTGAAATTGGATTATTTTTGACTTGGTGGGTGCAATGGGTAAATCTGAATTTTGAGAGAAATTTTCAAACTGGAAAAGTGACTTTTGCAGATTTGACTGTGCTATCTGAAAAGTGTTGCCAGATGACCATAGCACCAGATCATCAGCATATTGTAGATTTGTGTGGGGTAGGTTCATGTCCCAGAGGATTGTTGTCCGTTTCTACGAAGAAATGGTGTTCCATCAGGTAGTATTTGGAGCTTTCAATTCCCATTTGAGAGCAAAACCTTCTTTTTCCACGGTCGAGTAACGTGTTTCCGAAGTGCATGCGTGCCATCCCAGCCAGTACTAATCTAAACGGCTCTTTCATTTTTTTCTTTAAATATTTATTGAATTTGTTTATCCTTTTTTTGTATTGTAGTCTAGTTGCTTTCTGTTGCTTAGTTTGAAGTTTCTACTGTTTCCTAACCTTCTCCTCTTTTCTTCCTGCTTATCGGTTTCTATTTTTTCTCTATGTCTTTATCTCTCCTCTTTTTTCTATTTCTCTCTATCTACCCTCCCCTCTCTCCCTTTCTCTTTCGCTGATTTTTCCTGTGTTTCCAGCTCCTTCTTTCTCTCTCCTTGTAAATATTTTTGCTCCTCTTGCTGGATTTTCGTCTCTTGCTTTATTTTTTTGAATTTGATGTGATGGGTGCTATTTGCATTTCTATCTCTATTTGCTTTGAGCTGTGAGAGAGAGTTGCTTTTGAGCTGTGCGGGGAGGCGATAGCTCCGACCTGGAAAAGAGTCCACCACGAACAATAATAACCGAAAGTTTAAATGCGGATTTTGTAAAAAATAAAAATAAAGTTTCTTGTGAGAAAAAATCGCCATTTGGCGCTGACTCAGGAATGATAACTGTTTTTTCAGTTGATCTTAACAGCAAAAGTTAAGTTCGAAACGAACTTAAGGGAATTTAAAAAATAGCTTGAAACTCCTCAAAATGGCGGTTGCCGAAATTATGCGCTTTATTGTATGTCTGAGCGTGACTTGTTTCATTGGATTTCCACCAGTGTTGCAGAGCTGGTGCAAATATGCAGATTTGGTAGGTTTCTGTTGAGTTTTTGAATCTAAAGATTGCATGCGTCTTGTTGTATGTCTGACAGGCATTCAAGTTCAACGGTGCGAAAGAAGACTATACATTTATGAAGTTAAAGTGTACAAGTGAGAAACGCCACAAGGTGAGCTCTGTCTGATTGAAAAGAACATTTTAAAATTTTCCGAGAATAGTTTCTACAAAAAAAAATCGTTCCTTTGAATACCTGTCTAACAAACAATACCAATGATGTATTCGTACCAGTGCATAAGCAAAAAGCTGTTAGTTAGTTCAAACATAGTTTAGCTGGCTGAAGAGGATTTATAGCACTGATTCGAAACAGGGATAAATGGATTATTCCCCCCCCCCCCACGAAAATATCTTTTTCATTTAGTAGTTTGAAACCAACTGCTTGGAGTAAGATTTGACTGTTATCAACCTAACTTTAGTCTTTACAAAAAGAAAGTGAGAAAAAAATCTCAATATAAAGAATCACATGGGACTACGGCCAGAGAAGAAAAATACAAACTAAACGACGCGGATATTTGCCGGTATAAAACTAGGCGTCTTCAACGCTAAGGTCAAAGATAAAATTTAAAATATTCAATTTTAATTTAAATTAATAAGATAAAATTAAAGACAATATTTTAGTCTTTAATTACTGACCCTTCTCAATTTACTCGAAGCGGAGCTTTGTCGTGTTGGATTTTCTTTGTTGATGAAAGGCTTCAAATACAAATGTGTCAAATTGTATTTTTTTAGGTTCAAAACGTTCATCTCATAGCAATGCTTACTTTTATGGGTTTTTGAAAAATAAACGAATTGTTCTATTTGACACATTGTTGGAAGAATCAGAAGCAGCAAAGATCCGAGAAGCGTCCCCCAAGAATGAAGCCAAAAAGGAGTCTGAAAAGCAAGATGGATCATGGAAGACTGAAACAAAGAAAACTGGATACACAACTGATGAAGTTCTCGCTGTACTTGGTCATGAGCTGGGCCACTGGAAACTGAATCATGTCCTGAAAAATATCATTATAACAGAGGTTTGTTTATAAATCTTCTTTCTTTTTTCACGTATTCTCTTTCGATTTTTCTCTCAAGGTGAAAAATTAAATTTGACCAAGTTTGTTTGTTTATGAATGTTTGCTTAAAAGATAAATATTTGGAAGTGAAAGTCTTTGAAAGAAGCCTAATTTGTTTTAAGCAAAGTAGGTCCAAACGAAAAGCAGATCATTCCCGAATAGAGTGGGAGGATATCGTAAAGAAAGGTTTAAGGGAAATGGAAACTTTTTGCGAGGGTTAAAAGAGGGAGGCTGTGAATAGATTTGGATGGAGGAGGAACGTGCGTGGCTCTTCTGGCCTCAAGTGACTTGGTGCTGCACTGAGTTGTCAGTAGTAGTAGTAGAAACGTTTAAGCAATCTGATAAAAAGCTGCAAGACTGGAAAATTGAAAGCAATTATAATATCTTGGGGATATAAGGGCATAGAGATAGGCCAGTAACGTGTCGGTTGCATAACAAAAGTCGGTTGCCACCATTCAGACGAAATTTTAAAATTATATTAACTACATTAAATCTTAAATCCTTAAATCCTTAAAGTCCCTTCAGGTTTCTAAAAATACTATATATATTTCATATAAGAATATGTTTCATAGATAGGCCTAATTGAGTTTTTTATTGACGCCAAGAATAAAATATCCCATAGATTCTTCATGTGACGAAATTGTACAGTTTTCAAAGGGGAAGTCTCAGAAAGATGCGAAGCAAAACCTATATTAAATATTACCTATTTTTACAAAAACCAGTGCTAATCACCATGGTTTCTTCACCTTCACCAAGTTTTACAAAAATCCTTTTGTAAAGTTTATTGTGTACATCTTTAAAAGCCCACAAAAACGAATAAAACTTGATTAAAAAAAAGCTTCTTCTGACGAAAGTAAACGACGAAGTTGAAACTTAAAACAAGCAGATTACTGTTTCGCTGTTTATGCAACATATTTTCAAAAAGTGTTTCAAACAAACTGGCTCATGAAATTTCTCTGCATTTAAATGATTCTAAAGAGCTAACGCTTTGCTGAAAACTAAGCTTCCCTCAGTTTTTAGACAATTAAAATTATATGGTAAAATCTACTTAACTCATAGCCAGTAAAAGACGAACTTTATAAATTAGTCCTTTATTTTCTGCACACTACTCAAGGTTTTTTTTCTGCTCTTAGTCGTTTTTCACTTTTTTTCCAGTAAAGTACAAGTTTTTCAGAAATATAAGAATATAGGAAATTTTTACGAGCAAGCTTATTTGAAACGGGCTTTAAAAATATTTTGCATTAACTACAAAGCAGCAATTTTGCCCGCTTTAAGTTCCAACTTCGCTCTATACTTCCATCAGAAAAGGCTTGTATTTTTTTTTTCTTTTAATTAATCACCAGTCTATTAGAGCCCATACAGCATAGCTCATGTTGACGTGACTCGAAGGAAAACTGACAGTAATGCCATACACTGGATCAAGAAGACAAGTACACAAGAAGTCTTTCAGGGGTTTGAGGCGGGTAACTTCTTCAAAACAAACAAACCATCGAAAATTTCTTGAAATTATGAAAAATCATAGAAATTGGCATCTCGAGAGGAAGAGCAGAATCAACGTTTTTAAAGTCCTTTCCCATCTACGTGTTAGCCATCAATTGCCGCTTGAAAGATTTTTTTGCGGACTGTAGGCACGTAGCAGCGTTCAAAAGATGGAAATTATGTCGTGGGAAGATAAACTAAGCTTGGGCCTATTTCATGTAAAATAAACCAACGTGCTCGTGGTTCTCCAGATAACTATTATCAGAGTAAATACCAATGGAGTTAAAAAACAGCATTAATTATGTAGCAGTTTTCGGGGAAATACACTGCTACTTGATATTCGGTTAAAGACTTAGAAGATTCAAAGATTATAGACATGAAGAGAACTTAGGTATAGGCTGATGAAATGGATAATCAGATGAATTGCTTGAGAAAATAGAGAAGATTTGAATAGTTTTCTCCGCTTTGATTGATTTTAAATTTCAGCAAAGAGCCAAGCGGAATCAACGGAAGGGGCTTCACGTACCTCTAGCAATTTCATTTCACTGTCAATTTGGATGTTAAAATCCAATCGACAAGCAAGTTTAATAAGGATACCATTTATGAGATAGAAAGCCCCTTGTGCAGAGCAGAACAATGGAAACAAAGTTTTTCTACAATTTTCTGGAAACAGTACCGCCTGTTTTTCTGCGAACCGGGTCACTAATATAAGTTAATCTTGCGCTATGAGAATGACTAGACAGGCCGATGACATATGGAAGAAATTTCAGGCCCCGTTTTACAGAAACACTTTATGGTATTTACAAAGAGAGAATCGTTCAGGTGAAAATAATTTTTTTTGCAGGAATTTAGTGAAGGCCAACTTTAACCTTATCGTGTCTATTTATTTCTACTTTTACCGTAAAGTGCTACTAGAAAACTGCCGGCAAGTTTTATTACTTTTTGGAAATGAACTCTCTCTGAAAACAATGTAGTGAATAATCCGGAAGTTCATTATTTTTGTGAATGACCCAAAAAGTTATTTATTTTGTTGTATATAAATATGCTAGTTTCAATTTTACTATCTTAGTAATTCTATTTATGATGGTCGCTAGATAAGGGATCGAAATATCTGGACTTTTGCGCCTGTTTTTTCACTGTCTAAATAAATGGATTTATCCAAATTTGAAAGTTTATTTGTATATCTCATGATATTTTTTTTGCGTTGAAAGGCTGCAGTGATCAGTTTCTGTGTGAATATTTTTGCGATTTTCTGACATCCGCTATCCGTTTTGCGTTAACAGAAATCACATCGTTGGGAACCAAATGTTTAGATTTAGAAAAAGCCCAAAATTAGCGAACAGCTCAGAAAACAAAATATTCATGGAAAAACCTCGATACTTTTTTGGTTAGAGTTAGAATACACTAGCTTGAACCACGCCTTTTTGTACGTGCCTCACAAGGCCGTATCCAGGGGCGTTAGGGGGTTTGAACCCCCCTCGAAATATTTTTCTGACTCGTAAAAATGTAACAAAAATGAATATAAACAAATTTTTACGTGTTTTTTTAAATTTTTTCTTATATCCCCCCCACAAAAAATCCTGGATATGGTTGTGGTGTCTCGTTAAGTGGTCACTCTGTAAAACTCACACATTCTGTAAAATAAATATTAGTATGGTCTTATTAACACCAATGCAGATCATGATTACCTTTTTTAGTCATAGCTACCATATTTTATTTCTACAATTGGCCTTTGTAGCCACAATTTCGATTTTTATTTTTTAAATTATCATGCGAATATAATTATAACAGATCTTTCAAACTACTCCGTAGAACCTTTCAAACATGCATAACTCAAGACTTATGTTATGTAATTTCGTTGGTGACGTCGACAGCGTGAAGCAGACCCAAGTTCTACACAGAATTAAAAAAAAAACAAAAACAAAACAAGTTTTTTAAACCGAAAGTAGGAGTGACATTAAAACTTAAAACGAACAGAAATTATTCTGTATATGAAAGGGGCTGTCCCCTCCTCAAATCCTCGCTCTTTAGGCTAAACTTATTAATTGTTTTAAAAAATAAAGTTGTGAGACAGAGCCAAACTTACGAGTAAAGAGCGAAGCGTTAAGGAGGGGCGGCCTCTTTCATATACAGAATTTCTGTTCGTTTTAAGTTTTAATGTCACTCCTACTTTCGGTTTAAAAAAAACTGTTATGCATACCATATGCATTCTACACCACACATCAAAAATTATCTTGAAGGAAGTGTGAAAACAATTATTCAAAATCGGATGCGAGTACAAGATTTATATCCTGTAAAGTCTTCCGAAGTTCCTCAGCAGTATTTGAGAGTCCACCCTGACTAAACGTAGTTTGAGTTGGAAAACAGCCTATACCAACATATGGATACAGTCTTGCAATGCTATATATCAGTATAAGAAATATAGAAGTTTTATTTGCAATATTAAACGCACCGTATATAGATAATATAATATGTATATATTATGTATCTAATGTAATCTTATATAGATAAGATAATATCTGTTATTTATATACAGTGATTAAAAGTTAAAAACATAATAGTATGCTGGTAGTTGAGAATCGACGCAAAAGTTATTATATTTATTAATCGTATTTGACAATGGCGAATTAAATTGAACCAGTATCCTATAATTCTTCTCATCGATGTTTTAACACAGGGGAGGTGGCTCCTGGAAATGGTCCGAACGACCAACCCCGAAAAATGGGTGGCAGGAAACCGTGCTTCCTCCATTATCAGACCCACTAGGAAAATTCCAGATGAGACTTTTTGTCTGATTTGGAAACTAGTTGAGTTCAGTAAACAATACTTTCAGAAATAAATCCATAGGCTAAGTTATGCCCCAGGAACGTCGTTTGAGTAATTTGGCTCCACCTCTCCCCTTTACATCACTAACCTTTTATGAACTTGAAACAGCATTGAGCCTCATATCTTTACTAAATCCAAAACTTGCAAGATTTTAAAGAGTTTTAAAAGTATGTCAATTATGGAATTATGCTTTCAAATATTGAGCAGCAGAAAAGTTTATTGAAACCAAAATTCAGGAAAAAGCATATTTTGCAGAGTAGAAACAGGTACAGACATGTCTTCTGTGCAATCTTCTAAGCCTTAAAAATAGAGAAAAACTAGATAGAAGCTTGGAAACACCTTTCTAAACATAGTTTAAAGTCAGAATTCATTTCTGAAAGTTTCCCTCTCCTGACCTACTTTCCAGGGTACAAAAAAAAACTTTCATGCAAAATATTACTAAATTTCTCTTATGCCCAACTTCAGAATAACAAATATTATAACCAACCCTGCTTTCAATATATGCCTATTAACCCCAAAGGACCTAGGAACTAGATTAAACAGTAGAAATGGATATACTTCAACCATAGACCTAACCCTAGCTTCCCCAAAACTATGTAGGTCCTTTAACCTGCAAATACCAGATATTTTCTCTTCAGACCACTTCCCCATTCTAGTAACCCTCAATGTCCTCCAAAGGCAAGAAAATGAGCAGCAAGAAACAAAATGGTTGAATTTTAAAGAGGACCTATGGCCAAATTGGAGAAATGAGGTAGGTAGGTCACTAGATGATGCAGTTCACATTGCATGTATGAATGTTAACCAACTTGCAACACTTATTGAAGATATTATACTAAGTGGTGGAGAACAAATATTTGGATATAAGAAACAGAAAAAAAATAATAAAAACTCTCCCAGGATGGAATGCTAAATGCCAAAAGGCACATATGGAAAAGAAAAAATCAGGGAACAGGTTCCAGAGAAATCCTTCACTGACAAACAGAATAGAAATGAATAAGACACAAGCACTTTTTAGAAAAACTCTCCAAAATGAGACTAAATTAGGATGGGCCACCCTTGTGGAAGATAAATTCAAAAAAGGTACTTCCACTAAAGACCTTTGGAGACATTTCTACATATATGCAGGGAAAAAGAAGGGTTTGACAATCCCTCCAATTCTGATTCGTAATGGATGTCTCTTGACTAATAACAAAGATAAATTGGACCTATTCTTAAATCATCTTTTGCCAGATGACCCAAATTGCCACCTCCCTAATGTAAATTCTCAGAATATGCCTCTAAGAACCAAAGGACCATATGATGTTTGCACTATTTCACTTGAAGAAATAGAAATAAAGATAAAAACGCTAAAATCAGGGGCAGCAGGTCCAGACAGGATCCACAATTTTATGTTAAAAAATATGTCTCAGAAACTACTGATTGATGTAACAGCATTATTCAATAAATCACTTGAAACTGGAAGAACACCTGATCAATGGAAAAGGGCTTCAATAATTCCAATTCTAAAACCAGGGAATGACCCTAAAAATGGGACATCCTATTCACTTACATCTTGCCTGTGCAAGCTAATGGAACATGTTTTGAAGGCCAAGATCCTCCCAAACCTCATCCTGTTGGAGATAATTCTGTTAATAACAAGGTATTGAAGAAGTGCATCATTAACAATCCTCTAAAGGACTTTAGCGACAGAAGAAGTGAGGCTGAAAGGTCTATAATTTTCAGCTTTGGATCCATTCCCCTTCTATCAGGTAAGTCAGCATTCCACTGGAGCAGATGAAATGGAACCTTAATTTTTCCGAAGACTTCGTCACACTTTTGTTGGAATAAAGGGCGGGAGACCTTTTCCCAGTCAGCTTCGGTTTAGATTTCGGCGGGTATGCATTCACAGTACATGGGATAGTGACAGACAGGGGCAGATGGTCTGAGTACATTCCGTCAAGTCCTACCTGTGCAGTAGGTAGCTCAACATTATAACTAATTGCGTGATCAATGTTAGACACAGACTGAGAGACTCTTCTAACAGAATATTGCTTTTTTTTGTGGCGTTTTTCTCAAGCGAAAATTACCCTTGAAATTTTGAAAAATGCCATTTTGCATCCTTATGCAGGGAATAGAACAAAATCCTTGCTTCCTCCCTGTATTTTCCCTAACTGTTACCCTTAGATTATACCCAGATCACTGGAAATTGGTTGTTGGTGATCCAATCGAAATATTTGCTTTTCTATTTTTAATATTCCAACGTGTGGAGTCTACCTTTTAGGTTTGTACTTTATTAGTAGCCGGGCAACAGGCGAAAAGAACCGTATTGGGGTGTATAGTACGGATGTCGCCACTTATTGATGCAAAAATGGCGCAAAAAGGTTGCTATGCCACTTACTCGAAGGGGAGAACCCCTTGTCGGCCCAAATGTTAGTGGGATTCCAGCTCTTACCCAACGGTTCCGTAAATATCGGATTTACTGATAGGACCTTTTCTGGCTCCCACCAGTGTTCGTGGTATTTAGCCACCAGTGTTATACCGGTAGGCCACAACGCCACTGGCGTGGTAATACACGGGTGTCACCAATTATTGGAGAGTAAAGCTCGGCCCCAAATTATAATGCGATTCCCGTGTCTACCACACCGGTTCTGCAAATATCGGGTTCGGTACTACTCGATTTACAGTATACCCTGTCCCAGGGTATGATAACGCGATCGAGTGGTCAAATGGCCACTTTCTAAAGCCAAGTGTACCCGCCTTGGGTTACGGCTATAAAATCTCTAACTCTCTCCTTGGAGGTAACAAACCTCCATGTCAATATAATAATGACGGTACCTCGTAGCTCTATTCCTACCCTGCCTGGGTTACGGAAACTAGTACACAATTTGTAGAAAATACCTTACTTGTATTCTTCCAATAGGGTCACAATAATCCCACATAAACATATCTCCCCGAACGGGGTCTAACGCACACTAAAACAAAATAATATTTTTCACACAACTGTTCATATGGGTGGACTGTCGCTTGGCCCAGCCAATCACCTACATCCCCATTCAAACCCAATTCTACCTCTTAGATTTATCTTTCAATGACTCCCAAACCAGGAAGTACAAAAATAGAACTTGGTTCAAAGCTTACTTATTGCGACACCTCTAACTTAGCAACGAGAATTTAACCTGTCTTTTGAAATTATACTATAAGTAAATGTAATTAAAAAAGCGAAAACAGGTTATTTATCTGAAAGGAAAAGAAACAGGGGTGGAACCCCAACAAAACGCATATAAAATGTCAAAGATACCATTGACAAACAGGTTTCCGCCGCATAGTGAGTTATTGCTCACTCCGTGACAAAGATTTAAACTTTAGTTTAAGGGGGTTAAAGGGGCCAAAAAAGGTACCTAGGTTAGGTTATGTATTAAATATATTATATCCTGGTACTTGTTAAAAATCCAGAAAATACGCGAGAATTGTATTGAATATCAGATAGGCATTACCCGGTGTTTCGTATGAGACGCTATATAAACAAAGGGAAACAAAGGATTTCTCACTACGGGAACTATATTTAAACTTTAGTTTTTTGGGGTTTAGGGGAAATAAAACTAAAAAGGACCCCATATCTTCCTTTTTGTAGGCATGTTTAGGTCCAACCCCCCCCCCCCCTCGCCACTGTACATGCCGGGTGATGAGTCATGCTATGTTTTTTTGTAGATTAGTAACTGTAGGATCTTCACAAGAGACAGTTAAACTGAAATAGTGCTGTATGTAAACGAGCTAAAAAACATGTCTGCTAGTCTATGTTCTTGAATTTTATGAGCTATTTCACCATAGACATTGTTTGAAGTCTAGCTCATTCTGTACTTGAGCTGAAGACATTTATTCCCATAAAATGTCTAAATCTATGGAGTATTTAATGCCGCTTTAATCTTTCTAAAGGAGATATGCTAAATATTTTTATTTTAACAAAGACGTTTAAACCTCACTATTTTATACTTTAGTAAAAAATGAGTTTTATGGTTAATGACAAACTTTTTTTTAGACCACACTACCTTTAATACTATAAAATGTAAGACAAAAAATATTTATTATAAGAGTTTAAGTATGCACATGTTTATGCTGTGTATAACAATCAATACCAAAGTATAAAGTAAATATATAAGACTATATATAAAGTAAATATTCTTGTCTGCGTCTTTGAACCGTCATGGGTTAATAAAGAAATAACGATCATTCAAGGGGAAATGAAATGTATGTCTAAGTTTTTTCCTGTTAAATTGAGGATTCTTACCGTCGAAACCTGTCTTTACAATGCTAAGATCTTAGGTTCAAATGATTTTAATTTCTATTGAAGGTTTTTACTCAAAGAATATTTTGGTAAGCACAACCCCCTGCTTTTTCTTTGAGAAAGTACACGAATCCCCCTCAAGTTTTGTTCTTTTGTACTCGCAATATATTAGATCAAATATTAATAGATTTAGATTAGATTCAATCGGGTTTACTAATATAAACAGAAGTAAATAAACATAAATTAGGTTTCTCTATGCAAAAACGAATATAATACAATTTATTAGAGCTGGGTTAATGCACAAAAACAACCGGATAATATTTACCGTGAGAAGTCCCCTATTCCCTTATATGACTACCCTTGCTAACAGTGGCGGACACAGTTTCCATAAGGAGAGAATGGTTAAGACAGGTATTTTTTTTTTAGCCAAAACGGGTTCCAGTTAGCATGGATGCAGTCAGAACCAGAACAACAACATCATGTGCATGTGGATAATGTCTCCCGCCTAAAAAAAAAATCAAAAAAAAATAAATCAAAGGGGTTATATTTAGAGACATGTTTTATCGCAATGCTTTTGATTTCACCCTATAATTTACACTTTTTTAGGGTTCGAGGCCCCTTGATATCCTCCACCCTCTTCTGTATGTTTTTTAAGCGAAAAATGCTCAACAATAACTACTCATTTGTACAGTCTTTTGTGATAACTTTTAACCCCGCCCAGGGGGGGCATAAGGTTACTTCTTGGGTAGTAAATACATTTCTCCCCCCCCCCCATTCCGCTGCTGCCTACTTTAGATTGAAAGAAACTCGAAAAGTGATGTAGTTGACGTGGCTACAATTGTAAGCGCTACGAGTTGTAGTTTTTTTCGCTTGATTCTCTTGAATAAGACAAGATTAGGCTCATTAGGGAGGGCTGGGAAAGGTACAGACCCAGTACGAATCTTTGTCAATCTTAAAGTGTCTCCCAACCTCACGAATTTCAGGATGTTTTTTTGACTAATCCTCACCCTCTCCCAAAGACCAGAAGAATTTTGTGTACATGCTTTGACTAAGTTGCTGAAAAAAATTATTTTTAACGATTTGAAGAAAAAATTGTTTACCCTATATATTATATGCACGACAAAAAGGGAGTGTCGTTCTATTACCAATGCAAGTATTACAAGCTTGCGCGTCCGCTTTTTCTAATTTAAGCGCCAATTATCTGTTCTTCTATCTAAAAATACAACCAGGTAGTAGTAATTGATGCGAACCACAAGAGTTGGCCACAGTGTACAAAACGGCACAACGTGATGCGGACACAACCTTTTGTTCATTGTATCAGCCTTTAATCAAAATAATTACAGCACAGCGGTTTGACATTGGCCTCTGTGATTCTCCATAATTGCTAGTGAATTTCGCAGGATTTTTGTTCTCAAATTAACAGGCGCTAGCTGAGTTTTATTGTTAATTATAAAACATACAGCTAAGACTTTCGTATAATTATTGTTTAAAAAATGTTAGGCTTGGAAGAATATTTGACTTTATTTCTGCTAATTATTGGCTTAATGAGCCCTTTACTTATCTTTGAAAAACTTATTTTCTGGAAAAAGTTTTTTTTTAAATTAGTTTCTGCTCGTTTTGTATTGTCAGTCTTTTCCATGGAAAAAGAAAATAATATTTTAAATCTTTTAGGTTTTTTTTCATAAGAATCCATAGTTTGGCTTGCTATTTGTGTGTTGAAGAAAATTTTTCAAAAATTGCTAACAACATACACCCTTTTGAAAATCTTGACACAAATAGTAGTTTTTAATTTAGTTTTATACCTCCTCAAGTTAAGTGTCTGTTCTGTCTTTGTCAGGTAAACTTCGAAAGGTTAGATTTTCGTTTTTTTTATTTTTCTTTTTTGTTTTGCACTGAGGACGGCTTGGCGGAGGTCCTTGTCGAAATATTTGCTTATTTATTCTTCTTCATGGCTTTCCACAGGCTGACAAAATCCTCGTTTTTTCACCTTATTTTATTTTGTTTTTCATTTTGTTATTTTCTTTCCTCTCTGAGTTTCATTCTTCAAGTTGACCAGAAAAGTAAAACTTAATTCCATTCCCAAAAACATGTATCTATGCTTTCTGACAGCCTGGATACATTTACACTCTTTTGATTAAAGTTAAATCCTAAGGGCAGAAGTAGTAATAGTAGCAGCCCTGGAAGTTTCAACTTAACAACCCCAGTCGTTAGTGGGATATTGTTGAGACGTCTTATTGGCAACCAGCATACACATGTGAGTATATACCATCTTTTGAATTTGCCAAGGCCCCCGTACCAAACAGGTTTTTCTGTTAGGTAAACAGGTCATTACACTCTTTGCCAGGGAATAACGTAATTTCAAAAGTTCAGCGTAACTTCAAAGTTCAGTGTCCTTTTTTAGTGTTAAACCAGAAAACCGATGACTCTTTTTACCCGCCAATTATTTTTGTATATATTCAGATTTCAAATTTGATTCTCCATCAGTTTTGAATAGTTTATATTCGAGATAGCATTACAGGCATTTTTTGAAAAAGCATTTACATAGAAAAATGGATAAGCAATTTTTGGTGAGTAAAAAATATTCTCATTATTATATTAAAAAGAAATTGTCTTGTCATTAAGTTAAGGAAGAAATTCTTTCCTTACACTAGAACTAAGGGTACTTATCTACTTAGAAGCCTGTTGTTTTTAGGAACTGAAAAAACTTCTAATTCTCTTATTGGTTGAAATTTACGTTGTTATTTTTTTTCGAGATCAATGGGTCTTTTAGATGTTTTTTTGAAAAAGGTAATTAGCTTTCGATCGGCAATTTGGGATTATAATAAAATGTTGATTTTTTAATTTATTTATTGTTAAAAAATATTCCTTTTTATCAATATAAATGACCCTTTTTTTTTTGGGGTGTTTTTGAAAATAATTCCAGGCCAGTCTGCAAAAAAAAAAAAAAAAAAAAAAATTGTCTTGTCATTAAGTTAAGGAAGAAATTCTTTACTTACAAAGTTTGTGGTTACCTCTTTTAAAAATGTATTAATTGTTACAAAAGCTTCCTTTTTTTTATCAAGATCAGTGGTTTTTTTTTTTGGAATTTTTTTTTAAATAATTACAGGACAGTCTGCCTTTACGGTGTTATTTTTTATCAATATAATTGGACTTTTTTTGGAATTTTTTTGAAAAAAAGTGCTTAGTTTTCGATCAGTAATTTGTGATTAGAATAAAATGATGATTCTTTTAATGTATTAATTGTTACAAAAGCTTCCTTTTTATTACAGTGTGATTTTTTTTTTATCAAGATCAGTGGTTTTTTTTTTTAGGGATGTTTTTTGAAAATATTTCCAGGCCAGTGTGCGTTGAAGAATCTCTTAATTAAATTTAATGATTTAAAAACCCTCAACCCCCCCCCCCAGTTAAAAAAAAAATAATTTTTTTACATTATGCACAATTTAAAAAAAAAAATTTTTGTTCTGTTCTTACATTTTTTTTTACCGTTAATGTGTCTCTACTATGGGGGGGGGAGGGGATTGACTTAGACCGGATAATTAAATTTTAAAATAATTAAAGATATCATTTTTTCTACATTTGATTTAAATATTATATTTTTAATTTACTGTTAAATCCAATTCTTCACCATATTTTTTAATAAGGAACGAAAATACTAATTTTTAAGTTTTAATTTGAAAATACAGACACGTACCCTGGGAGTTTCGTGGGGGGAGGGTGAATGGAGGGGGGAGCAGTTTCTAAAAGGTCCTCCATCTCACTATCAAAACCCTAGATTTTGAAATCAAGATGTTTTTTTACACTACTTTAGATGTCTAACATACACTGAATTATTTTCCAAAAAATCAAAATGCATTTTTGCTACATGCTAAATTTTTGTCTTTTTTTTTTAAGGAATAAGAGACGTGCAATAACCAACCTTCTGAAAAGAAAACAAGATATGGCGAACCTTCATTAATACAGACCGCAAGGGCGTCTGTTATCACAGTCGCTGTGACAGTTACACATGATCGGAACCCTCCTTCGAGCACCCAACTTATAGCAACCGAGCCCTCGGACTCCTGTGTTAGTTACATTGCACCTGGATGGAAGTTGACAAGGGAATGGACTAATTTATACCCTGTCTCAGCTCAGCCTACTGACTCCCGTCAAGTTTTACAAAGGAGTTCAGATATAGAAGTCCAGTCAGAATTTGTAAGTATATACTTAATTTTTTCTATCTCTAGTTTCAAAAATAAGACAACATTTTCTCAGGCTCAAAGCTTTTGATGAGTTAAAAAAAATTAAAATTTGTTTCTAAGCTATTTCATTTTCTTTCATTAACCAAATTAGCAATATATATATATAAAGGAGTGCTTATATGCATATTCTATAAAAAAAAAAAAAAAAAAACTTACCTTGTAACTTCTAACCAAGATATATTCTTATGCAATAATTCCTTTTAAACAAAAAAAAAACGATTTGGTTAGTTCATGCTTTGCAAGTCAGCCTTAAACTGATAATATTACGCTACAAGCTTTTGCATTGTATCAGATAGTTTCACCGCTTTGAATTGTAAAATGGGTTTCCTGTGACAGGAAGAAAGTTTTTAGTAATCACCAATTATGGGTTTCACATACGAAGAAAATATTATTATTATTTTGAACCAACTCAGGCAATTATTTTCGTTTTTGAAAGGTTCAAGAAAAAGAATTTGAGACTGTTCTATTTGAACAGTGTTGTGGAGTCCGATACCCCCTCAACTCGGAAAGGGGTATCGATCCTCTTACCTCGAAGGAAGCTCCCGGTTCCCAAGGGTTCTCCCAGGGAGGGGTTTGGGGAGGGGGGGGGGGTCTCTAAAAAGGACCATCCAACATTTTAATTGTTGATATGGATGGAGAAAAAAGTTCTTCTCTCTTACAAAACATTTATTTAGCCCAGGTCGAAAAAATCCGTTGGCAAAACACAGAGGAAAATACGGATTATTGAGAAAGTAACAACACCACCACCAACCTTCGACATATGGAGTACGTATCCTTTAACTGAAGCCGAGGAGCAAGTGTTCGTACAGCATACTGCGTCAGTCGAACAATGGTCAATTTTCATTAACAGTTATGATGAAGAGGCTCAAACAATCGAATTGGACGAATATTTTACTTTTTTATTTTAAAAAAAAAAATTTGGAATAAAACCATTAATTTTTTCTATCATTCTCTTGTTCTAACTTACCCTTCTAAGAATAAGACTACATTTTCCCGACAAAAAAAAATATATTTTTTTTAACATGTTCAGTTGACATTATGAAAGACATAAGGCAATGTAACTTTTTTTTTCTTCTTCTTTTAATTGTTCAGGTGATGATGGTGGGACAATGACTATGAGAAATTGACAAAGTTTATTAACTATAAAATAATGATTATTTTACATAAAAAATATAACTTTTTTTTCTACAGATTAAAAATATAGCACTCCCAGTGGCACCATCGACTGATGAAGCAGGTATATTTACAGAACCTATTCTGTCACCACCAGTCGAGTTCAGGGATGAACCTACACTGGTTCTAGAGACTATGAAGTGGCATGAGGGATTCCTTAATGATGTTTTTGGGGAAATGGCCAGCCTGGATGACTTAAGCTGTGATATTGACATGCTTGAGGACCCAGAGTGGGCAGATAGTTTCATGTTTGAATATTTAGATGATGCTACAAGTAAATTTGACCTGGTTCCTTAGAACGAAAGTCTCTCAGAGGACCATACAGGCTGGCTCGACCAATTGTCCCTAAAAAACTTGGAATATGTACTAGGGGACCTCATGTCACAACCCCCCAATGAGATCGAACAGACTGGGAGTGGTGTTGTTAACGCTTCCCTGTCACCCTCCTCCACCATTCCACTTAATAGTAGTAGTAATACAACAGCAGCTCATGTTTCCGGGGACATTTTTAATCAGAACTTTACAATTAGTGAATTGAGGCCTGAACAAACAGGATCATAACATTAAAACAGCGCTACGTCACTGTACGATACTTGTTGGATTCTTTTATAGTCTTATATAGGCACATTACAGATAGCCATTTTATATTATATACTTCACAAGGACACTTCGGTTATTAATTTACACTAAAACGGTAAAAAAATAGATCTCGATCAAGACAAAATTCGAGAACGGATAGTTCTTATGATCCTGACAGTGGGAGGTCGGGGGGAATTATAGCATCGGTGAATCAAAAAGTGTATCTAAAAAAGGGGACCTCTGGGGACATTTTTTATTTTCATTGTTCAACAGGCAACCAGACTTTCTACAAAGGTCTAAAAGAATTTGAAGAAAACTTTTTCAACAGGGTAAATAAATAAATTTCTACTTTGGATACATTTAATGAGAGGGGAAGTGGGTCCACCATTTTATACATTGAACGAATGGATCTGAATCTCAGTAGATTTAAGAAAAACTTTATTTTAAGGGGAGGGCGAGGTAAAGAAATAAAATGTCACCCGGATTTGTCAGCTACAGGAGGGGTTCAGGGTTTTAATTTTGACACAGGACTTCAATGCTTTAAATATGCATTTTTAGCGGCGGCCCATAAGACATTATATAATGAGTCAACAATGAAAAATCTCGACAAACTTGCACGTAACGGTGGAAAAAATTTCCCTAAAGTAAATTTTGAGTGTTTAGAGGGAAAGTATCCGGTGTCCTTTAAAGAAAAAAGCATATTCTAAAAAGTAAATAACCATGTGGGAGTGGTGTTGGGTTGTCTCCAGTACGACCCGGACGGTGTAGATGGGGGGAAAAAACCAAATAAAAAAGGGTTTTTGGATTCAGTGAGGACACCGAGAGTGGAAAATGTACAAAATTGGGAATTGGTTATTTACGAGCCTCCCAAAGATGTAAATTCTTATGGTAATTTTTTCCCTGTTACGGCAATAAGTCGACTCCTCTCTCGAGGCAGAAAATTTGGAGAATGCTTCTATTGCCCCATGTGCCTTTCCCCATTCAGATCTGAGCGAACGTTTTCAGATCACATCGGACATTGCAAAATTCATGGAAATCGAAGAATAGAAATGCCGGTAGAAGGCAAAGACACTTTACAATTTAAAAATTTTCAAAATTCTCTTCTGCAATCTGATAAAGTGTCTTTGGACTGTGAAACAAGACTGTTTGATGTATCAGACCCATCAATGCCAAATATAGTCAAGGAACACACGCTAGTTGCATGTTCCTATGCGCACGCCCATCGCGACGCAAACCATAAAACGCAATTGGAGAAGCTTTTTTTTACAAAGGGCGAGGAGGGCAGGATGGAAAAGCTATTGGTTTCTTTAATAAAAACGGCAAACAGGGCAATTTCACGATTACGTCATACTAATTATCCGAAGACATTGTCGGATAAAAAGCAACTGGCGTTGGAAAAGGGAACAAGTTGCTGGGTGTGTAAGAGTACCTTAGCCCCAAAAAACACGGTGCAGGACCACAATCACCTTATTGACCCCAATTCAACGGGACAAATTAACTGTCGGGGGGTGGGCTCATAATTCGTGTAATTTAAAAATTAAACAACAACTTTTTCTACCGGTTTTTATGCATAACTCTAACTACGATCTGAAGTTTTTGCTACCTGCATTGGCACATCTTCAAAGAAATTGACAAGCGGATGATGATGATGATGATGATGATGATGATGCATGGGTGATAGACAGCCTTACGTACAAAATCACACCTCACTCCGTGGAACAGTTTCTTATTTTGGAAATTTGTTGATGCCGATGTTGAGTACACGAATAAAATTCGCTTTTTAGAGTCCTACAGTTTTGCCCCCAAATAATTGAGCAAATTAATTCATGTGCAGAAAAACGATGACGGCATCAATGCTTTCCCCCTTCTCAAGCAACAATTTCCAAATGATTTATATGATTTGTTAATGGTCAAGGGCATATATCCTTATGATTATTATTGTGCCATGTCGAGATTCGCCGAGGAGGCTATTCCTGGTATTGAATCGTTTTACGACAGTCTTCACGATCGGAGTTGCACCCCCGAGGACTACAGTTTTGCTAAAAAAGTTTGGGCAGAGGGGGGGTGTAAAAATGGATTTGACTATTGCAAGCTGTATTTGTCGAGTGACGTGTTAACTTTGTTAGACATTATGTGTAAAAATACGGATAAAATCTATGAGGAGTTTAATCTTGATTTGGGGTATTATTATTCTTTACCTCATCTAGTGATAGACCTCATCCTGAAAATTAGTGGGGAAAAAATTGGGCTAATCACTGACATTGATCAGCATCTGTTCATCGAAAGGTCAATGAGGGGGGGTTTTGTTTTTCACGGAGACCGTATCTTGGAAACCGATCCAGCGGGGGAGAAGACGGGGACAAAATCAAATGCAGTTTTCCTCGATATGAATTCTCTCTACCCCTCGGCCATGTCCCATTATGCACTACCTTGCGGTGACTATAAATGGCTCAATGACCCTCAAGCTCCCCATTTCCCTAACATTGACAGTGTTGAGGAGAATGGACCGGTTGGATGGTTTTTTGAAATTGATGGGGAGATACCAGTCGAGCTTCACGATTCAGTTAAGGATTTTGTTTTCCCGTGCATCAATAGACCTGTGACTAAGGACTCTTTGAGTCCTCGCAATAGGCGTTTAGTCAAGGTGGACGGATTGCATTGGACGCCTTCAAAACAAAAATTTATTGCTGACCTTCTGCCGAAAAAAAACAAAGTTTTAAATCATGTGGCGTTAAAATAGATGTGCAACAATGGTATAAACGTAACACAGGTTCCCAGAGCACTCGATTTTTGTCAAAAAACCTATTTAAAAATTTTTGTTGACACTTTTGTCGGCAAACGTTCTGCAGCACAGACGAAAGCCGAAAAAGAAATTTATAAACTCATTTTAAATTCGGCTTTTGGCAAAATGTGTGAGAGTGTTCGCAATAGGAATCGTTGTGACGTCCTGACCGATCCAGAACAATGTGCTCGAATTATTGCCGATCCCAATTACACTTCCTTTACAATCATTGGTCCGGACATGGTACTTTTGAATAGGAAAAAAAGACGCATTGTCCTGAATAAAAATATTGCTGCAGGCAGTGCTATCTTGGAGATCTCAAAAAAGCTCAAGTTGGAATTCTACTACAATGTGGCTAGGGTACGGTGGCCGGACAAGGGGCACGTAGAGGTCTGCTACGGTGACACGGATTCTCTACTGCTCAAAGTAAAAACACCAAATCTAATTGATGATTTGGCGCACGGTGAAATTATCAGTTCACGAATGGACTACACCAATTGGAGTGGTGATCTTTACCCTGAGCTAGTAAAACGTCGGGTGCCCAATCAGCTTTTATTTTTTAAATCTGAAACGGGTAGCGACTTGATTTCCCGTGGTATGTTTGTCGGTCCGAAGGTGTACTTTATACAGACATACGACGAGGAAATCAAGAAACGTTGCAAAGGAGTACCCACGCGCTAAGTGTAACATACGTTCGAAAAGGTCATATCTATTAAGTGTATTGTTGAAAATGCAAGTCCACGAAATACCTTGTTGGCAATTAATTCATTGAACTATAAGAACTAGACTGCAACTATAGAGTCAATAACCATGAGTACAATTTCCGACAATGTTTCTGTTTGTCAAGATGGTGTACCACCCGCCCCCTTGGACACTATTTAACTTCAGACCGGATCGAATGTACTGCCCACCGTGAAAGTCTCGGTTTAAATAAAGTCCTGTAACTAATTTCCTAAAAACCTTTGGGGGGGGGGGCCTCGCGGCCTTTGGGGGGGGGGGGGCTCGCGGCCCGGGGGGGGCGGCCGCCGCCAGCGCGGGGGGCGCACCGTCACCAAAGTTATCTTCTTTTTTTTTTGGACTTAGAGCAGATTTTTTTTTTTTCAAGTGCCATCTCTAATTTAATGTTTTTTTTCTCTATAAACAAAAAAAAATTTTTTTTTTCTCTCTGTACCTATGTAAATGTTGTTGTTGTATTTTTTTATTATAAATAAATTTAAAAAAAAAGTGTATTTTTTCAAGTGCTCTCTCTCTAATTTAATGTTTTTTTTTCTCTCTATAAGTAAAAATAAAAAAAGTGTTTTTTTTCTCTGTTTTTATACCATTTTAAATGTTGCTGTTGTATGTTTTATTTTGAGTTAATTTAAAAAAGTGTATTTTTTTTTTCAATTTTTTGTTACTTTTTTTTATTTGCATATAATAAAAGAAAAAAATATTATTCTTTGTATTCTTCTTTTTCTTCTTCTTCTTCTTCTTGTTTTAAAGAGTAGTAGTAGTAGTAGTAGGGAAAAAAATTATTTAGTCATTAGACAATTAGGGTCTACAGTTAGTTGTCCAGGTGAACTGTTGAAAGGAATATGTATCAATTTAAAACACCATTCAGATCGTTTCTGTGTGGTCCCTCAATGTCGGGGAAAACAACACTCTTAAATGAGATAATTAAAAATTTTAATAAAATTTTTTCAGAAAAGCCGAAAAAAATATAATAGTGATATAGTATTTGGCATTAGTCATACAACAAAATAAAATAACTTGCTGCCACCACCACCACCCTTTGGGCGATGCTTATGTAGTATCCAAAGGGCATTGATGTTTTCAACATTATTAAAAAATGCTCTTGTCTAATCATAGACGATATGGATGTCTTCAATGAACTCGGACCCCTGGAAATTCTGCACTTTTTTGTCCTTTAACCAGATCAGGAAAAAATCTCTATGACTATGCGTTTACAAACTCTCTTTAATAAGAGAAAATTTTAGTGATCAATTTCATTGAACTCCAACAAATCGCACCTTTACAGAGGCGTTCGTTATTTTAGCTTGCTAATAACTCTCAAGCCAAAAATAGATCCCTGTTTTCCGAAATATATGCTTTCGGAAAATAAACAGGCACCTAATAAAACGAACAGCTATATATCGCTTGATACAAATAGAAATACAACCGAGGATCTGCGCGTAGTCACAGATATTTTTGAAAATGAAATTACAGTATATCTCCCGGTGAACACTAAAAAGACCTATTAGTCGCTATCATGACACTGAAGAAACTACATGAAAATAGACATTTGTTTTCAGTTCTAAGCACTTCAAAACCTCCGCTTAGAAAAGCAATACTCAAACACGGTCTTGACAATGATTTCATTAATCTAATATCTGAACTTTGTTTAAATTTGACCGAGGGTAATTTTCAACTACCAGAAGTAGTTAAGCAACAGGCAAAGCAACATCGTTCCATTGTACGTACATGGGCCTCTAAAAAGAAAGGAAAGAATCTTAAAAGGAAACGACTTCTTCAGGCGGGCGGTAGCTTTTTCACACTTTTACTGCCAATAAGTGCAGGACTTGTAAAAACAGTTTTTTCTAGTGAGAATGGCAAAACCCTATAACTTGACTCCAATATAACTCGCTCTCTCACCCGTCGAACACTTTGAGAACAATCTTAGTAAATTTCTCGACAATTAAACTATTGATGATGATAAAAAACTGATTTTACTTCAAGATGCACTTCGCCGAGTAGACAAACACTATCGATCAAAGCCCACTGCTGCTGCTGCTGCTGCTGATCCCAAAAAAGAATCATCTTCTCAAGAGTCTGCGGCTGGAACACAATTAAAGAAGTTGTATTTTAATTATTTTTTTTTTAATTTTGTAAATATATGCCCCAAAAAATTTCTTGAAAAATTAACACGACTCCTAATCTATCTCTTGGAAAGTGATCAAATTCAAGTTGAGATCAATGGGGAAAGTATTATAATTCAGGGCAAGAGCTATAATCTACTTGATTTAATGTATGACATGGTTACAAATCGTAAAGGACTATTATCATTTGACACTCGTCTATACAACTTTCTAAATACATTAAACTTCCCCAAAAGTCTTATTGGCAATAGACAAATTATAAAAAATCTAAATGAACATTAATCATCATCATCATCATCATCAATAATAAAATATGAACTTGAAGAAGAAGAAGATTATAAATATATTTCTTAAAATAATATAACCCAACATATATCACGAAACGAGCGAAGACTAATAAAGTCAGCGTCACCAACACCACCAGAATCAGCCCGACGACCCCATATTCTCTTACAATACTTACCGTGCTTTCGTTTAAAATGCCTGAAGTTATGACCGGTGTTTATGACAATATTGGCGAGGAGGGGAGTTTAAGTTCCCCCACAACTCTTTCCAAAGTCACGGGTGTTCGCACTAAAATTGTACAAGACTATCTACAAAATGAACCAAGTTACACTCTGCATAAAAATCATAGACTTCGTGCCAATCAATATCGAAAAACTACAGCCTTGGAACCATTGGATATAATGCAAGCAGATATCTTGAGTCTATACGAACCTCAAAGACGTCAAAATATGCCGTAAAAGTACATTCTACATGCAAGCAGTATTTTTAGTCATTATGCCCATGCCATTCCATTGCAATCAAAGAGAGCTGCTGAAGTTGCTCAATCCTTTGAAAGTAGTCTCAAAAATGAAGCATATAAAAAAATTAAACTGGAGCGTGGTAGGGAATTTCTTAATCCTCATGTTGCAAAACTACTAGTGAAGTATTGTAAACTGCTCTATCATACGCAAAGTCCTAGCAATGCTGCATTCGAAAAACTGGTGGTAAGAACTATTCTACTTTCAATTTCAAGATATTGCACATTGAAAAACACGTTGATTTTTATTCATGATTTTGAAAAATTCATGTTGATATATAATCAAATACCTCGTCGATTATTGTCCAACTCTAAAACAACGTAAGTTCATAATTCGGATCATAATACAATTGACACCTTTCTTAAACAATATTCCAATGAATCAAAAGTCAAGAAGAAGAAGAAAAATAAATTCAATGTTGGTGATACTGTTCGAATTAATAGAACAACTAATGTTTTTGAAAAGGGTAATTACTTGTGGTCCACATAAACTTTTTAAAGTTGCAAAAATCCTAGACACCACACCTATAACTTATCGCCTGCGTGATAACAAAGATGAATAGAATCTCGGTGGCCTTTATGAGTATGAACTGCAAAAAGTAAAAAATTAAAGTGAAATCTACCAAATTGAAAAGATATTAAATACACGTACTAGAAGGGGTCAGAAAAAGCTAATTGTTCGCTGGCTAGGATACAACTCTGATTTTGATTCTTGTATCGGTGTTGAAGATATTGACAATACCCCATGATTACTATATAACATTCATGTCCAACGTTTCCGATCCTCTTTCCAACAACTTGAATACAACAAGTGATTTTTGTACAAAACTCTCACGCGACGTCAAATTTGACGGTGCGTTTGAAGTGATTCGTATCGATAGCATTCTCGACAATAAATATGATATTCTGAGAAAGGACCGTGAATATGAAATGAAAATACGACCGTTTGAATTCGGCGATGAAGGTGCAATGGCAACTTTTGACTCTAATTAGTACCCTATTGATAACATCCCCTACAGGGAATACAATAACATGCAAGAACTGTGTCGAGTTATCAACAAAAAATTGCAAGTCGAAAAAAAGGCGGTTTCACTTTCAATTACTCGACGGAACAAAGGAGAATTTATATTACCAATCCATTTGAGAATGAAAGAATTTTCCTCAATGAGAATTTACGTGAGGTTCTTGGTTTTAAAAAACGTATTATTAAGACAGAAAATTTCAGTGGTATTGACCATGTTATCTATGCAGACTATGCACCAAGCTTCTCCACGGACACTTGTATATTTCTCTAAGCTTCATTTGTGGAAACATCTCGGGATGGTAATTCAAATGTTCGCCTCCTACGAGTTGTTGAACGAAAAACCAATCAAGAACACGTTCACCACTACAATATAAAGCATCTTCAGTATATTTCCGTAAACACTTCCTATTTGGAACTCTGTCAGTTAACACTAAGAACTGAATTATGTGAACCAATAGCAATTTCAAACGGCTTAGCAGTTATTACATGTCATTTACGACCCATTGTAAACGACAACGACGGTACAATAACCTAAAGAATGAACAATAGAAGAACTCCATTTGTCTGTCCCGATATTGACTGTTATCTTGGTGCTGTGAGTCCACGTCAAATAGGCAATGGATTGGACTACTACAAGGGGCGTACTACAATGTCTGGCTATGGTCTTGGTAGCTGGTTTGCTAGGCTATTTCGTTCTGCACTACCCCTTGCCAGAAAACATTTTGTGTCTGCTGCGTCGAATTTTGCAGCCTCCACAGTACAGTACTGGGGGTCGGGCAAGAATTTTAAGGAGAGTGTTAAGGAAAATATTAGATCTTCAGCAAGAGCCGTTGGTGAACAATTAAAATCTCGACAAAATGGGGAGGGATTGAAAAGGATGCGTTCGCGTCATTCACTCATCAGTCTCCCCCCAGGTAGGAAGCAAAGAACATCAACAAGGACTTTGAGAAATAAAACAACGACGGCCAATAAGCAGCAGCAGCAGCATCAGAAGAAGAACCAGACCAAGACTGTTAGATCAAAGAACGAGTTCTTCTCTTAAGATGACTTATCTCCCCCACAAGGAATCATATCCATCAATCAGTTCCTCATTGAATCTATTAAATGCTGAAAATGTTGATGTCAGTGTCAAGTATGGGTACTATGAACAACTTCACCCCCAAAAAGCTCTATCGGAAAATATACACTTTCAAATATTTTCCAATGAAGACTATTTCATTGATTTGTCATCAACATTTATTGATTTAAATGTTGTAGTGAAGAAAAAGACAGATAATACAACTCCAAATGCCAGCGATGGTCTCTCCTATGAAAACTGTATTCTACGCAACCTATTCAAAAAAATTAAAGTATTTATTAATGGAACATTTGTGGGCACTATCAATAATTTATCAAAATATTAAAGATACATAAAATTTATTATGATGAATCAAAAGGCGTACAATGAGTTGAGATGACAATCATTGGGCTATGAATATTGATCAGGGGTTGATACTGACGGTGAGTTGACTACAGCAGTCACCCAGGAGTATCATCTAGTTGGAAAATTAAATCCTGAGATATTCAATATATCCCAATGGCTACCTCCCACTGTCAATATTGATATAAAGCTACAGATGACTCCATCGAATTTTATGGTGAGAAAAACACTTCCTGCAGCACCCGATGCAGATTTCATTATCACATCGGCAATTATCCACGTCCGACAAAAACAAGTTATGAGCTCTGTTGCATTGGCAGTGGAAAAGCTGAACCAACTGCAACACAAAATCTATTCGGGGCCCCCAGACGCCCATCAGCCACCTTCACAGTACTACTTGTTCTTGTAGCTATGGTGATTCGATGTAAATAACTTGAGAAATTCAATATAAATTGGCATTGGTCTGGGCAAAGATTTGCAACTTAAGGGTGTCTTTGATTGAATCCCCACATGATTTTAATTTTTTCTGTCTATCTAGCCTTATGCTCAAAGTGAATTGTATTCCAATATACACTCTATCGTTCTAAAAAAAATCCTATTGAGCACTTAACGAGTTGACAATTCAATCCCTAGATCATGATTCTCAACTATTTGAAAATGGAATAACCGATTCAATGTTTTCAAAAAATCATGGGGTTATTGTTTTGGATTTGTCAGGCATGCAAGATATGACCATAGTGCGAACAGGGAATGTACGTTTAGAGTGTACATTTGCCAATGCTCTGACTGAGAGTATCACGCTAATATCACTGAGTCAATTTGAAACCTATTGGGAAATCACACCCGACGGCAGTGTTCTACTAGACATTGCACCATGAACACAAATCAAATAATAAATGTATTTAGTATGGATCCATACATGTCCCAGTACAAGTCCTATTGCATACCTTCGGACTTCATTGAAAAAATTCCAAGTGTGAACAATACCCTAATCATTGTTAATAGCAGTCCATCGACTTTGCAGACCGGTAATTGGCTCTACATCTTTCAAACAGTGAAGAATATTGAATTTTTTGATCCTCTTGGCAATTCGTATAAATTATACACTCCATACATCAGCAACTTTATTGAAAGCACGGGGAAGAGCATTATTAAAAATCAACGAAGAGTACAGGATTTAATGACTAAGACATGTGGCTTTCATGCACTACTCTTTTTCATTTTGAGATGCCGCGGCTATACCTACAAGTAGTTTATCAGCATCTACGTTGACTTACCTCAATTGAACTACTTTCTAGAGGAGAATATACTTACAAGTGTATTTAATATTTATTTTAGTGCCCTAAGAATAAAATGTTCCAAAGATGTATGTGAAATTTTTTATTAATAAAAAAAAAATTATATACATGATAAAACGACTTTTCTACTCTTTAGATTTCATCCACTACTAAGTATTTGTAGACAACAACTAGTGCAGGTAGATTATCTGAATTCACAGTGTACTGATCCTGATGTAGTGCAATGTCAGGGTCACATTTTCTACAGTAGAGTGTGACTTCACTCTTGTCATATATCTTTGTATAGTCAATTATACTATTCGCATTCATTCTATAGAATTCACATGTTTCAATTAGCCTATTTGAAGCAATTTCACAAACAGTGTCCTCAAGTGTCGAATCACATTCCGTCACAGCCAAATAGAAATCAGTGGGCTTATAATCATAACATCCAGTGTCTTCACAACAATGACGTAGAAACCATATTCTCTTGTTGTTCCAACAGTTGAATCGTTGACCTGGTTCCTCCTCACAGAACATTCTAAAACCGCGACGATACCAATCTCGTAGCAATAAACTAAAATCACGGTTAGGATTCTTTCCAATCATACCGGGATATGTACTCTCCCACTGCTTACATTTATCATGATGACAATTGGAGCATTGGTGTCCTCTAGTATGAGAGTCACACACCTCTTTAAGACAGGAATTACAACCTTTAATTTGTGCAGCATATCCTCTATGCAATTTACACGGGTTGCAGAATCTACACTTTTCATCATACTCCTCAATCATTGTGCAATTCTCACATGATGACCGGCTGCCCTGTGTGTACATAAATAACGAAAATGTATGTAACATTTTTTCATGTTTTAACTCTCTCACTACCACAATGAAACTGAGCTAGCAACAAAAAAAAAATTCTCTGAGATAGAGAGAGAGAAAGGAGTAAATCATCTTGAGCACAATCTTGCTTATGAAAAAAAAAAGTCCTGAGTTTAGAAACACTAATGTTTAAAATCATATTCACAATATAATTTTGCTGCGTCGTGATCAATATATCAATAAATTGTGTAAATGCATTTGGACTACGATGTAGAAGCTTCATACAATAGTCTAATGATGGAGAATAAGTTTTCATTATATCGACAAGCATTCCCCGAGAAAATATCTTCCTTTGAATAGACAACTCTAGAAAATCATCGTCTAGAATCAAACGCTTTTCCATAAGAACTATATTCCTCATGATTCTATCTTTCTCGAATCTATCCATTTCTTAGAGTCCTAACTCTCTCACAACTAACTTCAGACTAAACAGAATATCTTTTTTCTACTCTAGAAAATATGCGCTAGTCTACTATAGAAAAAGAAAAATACCATTGATTTAGAAAACAGTTTTATTGAACATAATTACAATAATAATATTCACTGATGCATTTTGTTCTCATCAATATATTTCGATAGGACATCTAATGCTGACCGAAGTTTATTTATATGGAGAATATTTACTTTTCCAGCAAATCACAGCTGCTCCTCCTGCTTAAATTTGCTTAATGATATCACATATCTCGCATACATAATGTCCCATTCAAGACATAGTCTACAGCCAACAGTTGTTTCCACAGCGACATTGGATACTCGTATATCGTTGCTGCTGCTGCTGTCAGTTCCATCATTAATCTCCAATAGTGTAAATGCACCACTCATTTTTTTTTCTCCACTAATATCCTTGCAAATAAAAAAACTATTCTCTTTGAATTCAATTCTCTTACTAATATGAATTGTAAAGAAAACTATTCCTTTTATTCAAATCCTAATTGCCAATCAAGTTGTACCCGTTCCTATCGGCAAAGAGTGTAATGACCGAGTGTAATGACCTGTTTACCTAACAGAAAAACCTGTTTGGTACGGGGGCGTTGGCAAATTCAAAAGATGGTATATACTCATGTGCCTTTTGGTTTAGCTTTAAAGCTTAATGAGAAAATTGGACAACTCTGGGAGGTTGACATACTTAATGTACCCAAGAAACATTGTTACTGGACCATTCAACTATTCTGAACAAAATGGCTATCTCAATTTTTTATTGGATGTGTTTGGAAAACTAATGGGTTTGGGAAGAGGTTTGCGTGCCCTCCAGTCGCTTTGACTCTGAAAATGAGGACTAGAACTTTCAAGTTCCAATCTAAGCAGCTCCTTTAAAAGTTTCTATAATGTTGCTATGTATGATAGTGCTGCGCTGCCAATGATATTGCTTAGATGCCCTTTTAAAAATCTGCATGCATATAAAACACCAACAGCAACAACAACTCATCGCAGCACCAAGTCGCCTGAGGACAACACAACTACACACACTCCTCCTCCATCCAAATCTTTCAAAGTCTCCCTCTTTACTCCCTGCCATGAAGTTCCCATTTCCTTTAAATCTTTCTTTATAACATCCTCCCACCCCACCCGCGGATGACCTGCTTTTCGTTTAGCTCTAGACGGTTGGCCGAAAAGAACAATCTTTGGCAATCTGTCATTCTTCATCCGCAGAACGTGTCCTAACCATCTCAAGCTTTCTCTCGTTATAGCCCTAGAAATCGGGTTTGGTCCGCACTCCTCGTGCAGCCCTTAGTGAGAAGTATGATCAGTCAGCTCGATACCCAAAACGTTTCGTAGGCAATTTCTCTAGAAAATATCTGACAAATCTTCATCCGCCTTTCGAATCACCCGTTCTTCAGAACCATTTTTGACCACTGTCATCACTGTGGCTTCCAATATTCTAATCTTGGTTTGCAGACTTAATCTTCCTATTCTTTCAAACTTTTTTTAACTGTGAAAAAAAAGAAGCCTGAGCCTTCGCTATTCTACTTGTAACATCTTCACTGCTCCCACCGTCTTTTCTAACAATACTACCAAGGTAAGCGAAACTGTCCACCTGATCAATGTTTTCGATACCCAGCGTCACCTTTTCATCTTCACTTATTTCTAGCCTTAGTGACCTAGTCTTCTTAACATTAATTTTCAGACCTATTCTAGCACCCTAAACTCGCAAAACCTCTAAAAGTTTTATCAGGTAGCTTTTAAACATAATGGGCAAATGGGAAGGTGGGCGTGGGAGGGGGATTAGTTGCCCTCCAATCACTTTCAACTATTAAAAAGGACACTAGCTCTTTCTATTTTCAATTGATGAGCCCTTTTCAAAGTTTCTATGACAACTCCTTCGATACGAAGTGGCCTGGTCTAAACAAAAAAAAAAAAAAAAAAAAAAAAAAATACTTTGTACCCACAACGCTCTTTACTATAAAATGTCAAGCCTTCCAATCACTTTCGATTATTAAAAAGGGCACTAGCGCTTTCAATTTCCAATCGAATAAGCCATTTTTGAGTTTCTACGTCAACGCTTTCTATAAACACCTTATATGCCCCAAGTGCATAAATTAAAACCCTTGCGCTGACGGCTGTGACGGAGTTGTCATCCTCAAAAACCTGATTTCTAGAACTTTCAATTACGTTGAACAAATTGGCTATCTCAAAATTTTGATTGGATATGTTTGGAGAAATGGTGGGCGTGAGAGGCGTTAGTTGCTCTCCAGTCACTTTCAACGATTATAAAAGGCACTAGTCCTTTAAATTTCGAATCGAATGAGCCCTTTTGAAGTTTCTACGACACGCTTTCTGTAAAAACCTTATATTCTCTCAGGGAATAACTAACAACCCTTGCCCTGAGGGCTGTGGGAGGAGTGTCATCATCAAAGATATAATTTCCGGACTTGTCAACTAGGTTGAACAAAATGGTTATCTAAAAATTTTGATTGGATGTGTTTGGGGAAATGGCGGGCGTGAGACGGGGGTTACTTACCCTGCAATCACTTTCGGCTATTAAAAAGAGCACTAGCACTTCCAATTTCCAATCGAATGAGCTCTTTTTGAAGTTTCTACGACAGCGCTTTCTATAGAAAAAATCTTATATGCCCCAGGGCATAACTTACAACCCTTGCCCTAAGGGCTGTGGGGTGAGTGTCATCCTCAAAAACATAATTTCCGGACTTTTTAACTACGTCGAACAAAATGGCTATCTCAAAATTTTGATTGGATGTGTTTGGGGAAAAGGTGGGTGTGAGAGGGGGGTTAGTTATCCTCCAATCACTTTCGACTATTAAAAAGGGCACAGGCCCTTCTAATTTCCAATTGAATGAGCGCTTTTTGAAGTTTCTACAACATCGCTATCTATAAAAACCTTATATGCCCCCAGGGCATCACTTACAACCATTGACGTGAGGGCTGTGAGGGGGTTATCATCCTCAAAGGCATAATTCCTAAAACTATCTAAACATTTTTATTGGATGTGTTTGGGGAAAAGGTCGGTGTGAGAGGGGGGTTAGTTGCCCTCCAATCACTTTCGACTATTAAAATTAAAAGGGCACTAGCCCTTTGAATTTCCAATCGTATGAGCCCTTTTTTGAGTTTCTACGACAAAGCTTTCAATAAAAACCTTATATACCCACAGGGCATAACTTACAACCCTTACCCTGAGGGCTGTGGAGGGAGTATCATCCTCAAAGATAAATCTTGATTGGATTTGTTGAGATAAATAGTGGGCATGGAAGGGGTGTTAGTTGCCTCCCAATCACTTTCGACTATTAAGAATAGCCTGATATATCAGGCCATATTTCCTTTCCCACAGTTTCGTCAAAGAAATGAATAACGTCCTCCTAGATAACTAGTAACTATGTGTAGCTCTTAGCCATTCACTGATCTTCCGTTTCGAAAATAAACGCGTAACGTTACGTAACGGGAAAATCCATACCACGATAACGCATTGACTTAAGATATTTTTTTATATTCACTGCGCGTCTTACGCTTAAGGTCAGATACAATTCAAAAAGGCGGTCTATCACATTCATTCCAAACTTTTAACCAAAACTTTGCTTTATTTTTCAAAGTTTTTAAATTAGGATCTAAAGACCTCATCTGCATCTGGTTCAGTTCATCTTCCCCCCTCAAAATTTCACCTTCATATCCTTAGGCATCGTCGTAATAGTAGTCAGAGTAGTAGTAGGATCCTAAATTAATTCAGTGACCGGAGTTAATTGTTGGACCATTCTTTCATAACATTTAATACGGATTAAAGATGTTGAAAGCAATAGCACAATTGATGCTCTACGAAAGAATAGATGAGAAAGAGATATCAGTGACTCGAAGTAAAGCAACTAATCTCAATTAACGTTTGTGTTCAAGGCAGCTTTCTTAAAAAAGCAACAAATACTATATCTTTTAGTTAAGATAGTAAAGAGATGACAGAGAGAAAGGAGAAAATCAAAATGATTCATTTTACTGACACTTTTCTATTAATAAATTGTATATCAGTTGTAAGTTGAGTATTTTATTACATAGTATCTCTCATTAGAAAGGAGACATTCACTCTTGCTAAAAAGTCAAGTGGGGTACTAGAATACGCAGAATAGCTTACCTATGATTCGAGTATTATCTAAAGAGAGGAAATAGTGGTCGTCATCCCTGTGTTTCTTCTTTTCCTCAAAACGGCGATGGTACTCCTGTATGTCGATAAGTTCACCCACATAGCCTACTCTATTATAAACGTGCCTAAATGAAAGATTAATAGTATTAGTTTTGGTTCCAAAAAATCGTCTCTTAATTTTTTTTTTTTTTTATATATACAAGTTTTGGAAAGTAGTCTAACGAAGTTACTCCTTCCCTTCCTACCTGTCCCAGAAAACTCAGAAAACCCATAATCTTTTCCTTGATACTCGCAAACATACCAAAGTGCTTCAGGTCTTTATGTCTTATGAAGAAGATACGTAAAGCTGGTGGATTGTTATGACAAGCTTCTTAGTTTTGGAACACAACCATGTTTAATTTTAGTTGAAGAACCCAGCTTTTAAGAACACGACATTTGGGGGGAGGGGGTGCTGCTGCGCTCTGATCACTTTAACTATTAAAAAGGGCTCTAGAACTTTTGATTACCAATCCAATGAGTCCCCTCCGAAGTATATAGGACAACCCCCCTTTCTACAAAAACTTTATATGCCCCCAGGGTAAAACTTACTAGGAGTTGGGTAAACCCTTACAACCCTTGCCCGGAGAGCCATGGGGGGGGGGTAGAGTGCCTTCCTGAAAGACATAATTTCAGGACCTTTCAACTACGGTGAAAAATTGCTATCTCAAAATTTTGATTGGATGCGTTTGGGGAAATGATGGGCGTGTGGAGGGGGAGGGGGGTAACTGGCTGCTCTCAAATCCCTTTTGACTCTTAAAAAGAACTCTAGAACTTCCTATTTCAAATCTAATAAGTCCCATTTGAAGTTCTATTTATCCAAAAAATTCTATTAGATACATTTCTGGAAAATAGAATGTGCAGATAAGTAGCCGCCCTCCGATCACTTTGACTCTTAAAAAGGCTAATAGACATTCTGATTACCAGTCCATTGAACCCCCTCTGAAGTTAATATGACCATGCTTTCTGTAAAAACCTATATATGCACCCAAGACATAACTTACAGCCCTGAGGGCAGTGGGGGGGGGTGTGTCATCATCAAAGACAAAATTTCCTGACCTTTCAACTCTGTTGAGCATTGGCTATCTCAAAATTTCGATCGGAAGTGTTTAGGGACATGATATTCCTGGGAGGGGGTTATTTGCCCGCCAAACACTTTTTACTATTAAAAAGGGCACTAGCTCTCTCAATTTCCAATCGAATGAGCCCTTTTTTAAGTTTCTACGATAACTCCTTCTACACCAAGTGCCCTTGTCTAAAACCAACAAAAAAAATATAAAAAATAATACATTGTGCCAACATAGTTCCTTACTTAGGCAGCCCTATTGTGCTGTCTATGATAAATCAAAACTTGTTTTTTCTTAATTAGGCAAAACAAATAATTTCCGTGTATACCAGGTAGAAAATTACTTTTAAGTATTGCTCAATAGTCTTTTCTAATTTTAGAATTAATATCAAGTTGCTATGAATTTGCTATGAATCCGGCTTAAGGCAATGTCCTTTCAGGGTATGTTTGAACCCAATGAACTTATCTTTGTAATCCTTTCCCCTTTTAACACAATTTCCTTATTTTGCAATACAAACCCTTTCTCAGAAGGAGTACAGCCCCAGGGTGTGGAAAGAAGTCTTTTTAGTATATTTGTTTTTCTATAGCATTTTTTTATTGTGTTTGAAATGTGGAGGTGGAAATTAAGTTTTTGGTCAAGCATGAGACCTAGGTAATTAATATGATTATCTTCTGGAATAGTTGTTTTATTTAGATTTAGTTTTGCATTAACAAGGTTTTGCTTCTGGTGAAATTGGATTATTTTTGACTTGGTGGGTGCAATGGATAAATCTGAATGTTGAGAGAATTTTTCAAACTGGAAAAGTGACTTTTGCAGATTTGACTGTGCTATCTGAAAGGTGTTGCCAGATGACCATAGCACCAGATCATCAGCATATTGTAGATTCGTGTGGGGTAGGTTCATGTCCCAGACATATAGGGCAAATAGGAGGCAACTGATTTTTTATCGGAAGGTAGAAATTTACGACTCCTGCAAAATATAACTATTTTCTTACTATTTTTTTAGCATTATAAAAAACTTTCGGGATATATTTTATTTTTTAGCGGTTAAAAGACATTTTAGGTGGTGAATATCAAGCGTATTGAGGGGTATGCCGTCCCTCATCTTGATTCAAACTAGTCTGTTGTAAATTAAACCAATTGTAGACAGACAGATTAAACCAAATTCCCAAAAAAGCTACTTGTTCAGAAATCAGCTGGTGTAATTTAAAAGGGCTTCCGCAACATGCTGCAAATTTGAGGATAAAAAAAGCAGCAGTTCAGCCTTAGCCTACATGACATATATTCTATAAAGAAGCCAAAAAAAACTTTAAAATGTATTTTTTTAAATTATAATTAAAAACCAGTTTTTAATTACGGCGCGCCACCGGCGTCTTACCGGCGGCGCGGCGCGGCGTGCTGTTTTTTGCCCTACCACCGCCGGTCTTCCCTCATCGGCGCGGCGCCGGGGTCTAGTTCTATTTGGTTTTCAGGTTATCTAATTCCAGCTCTTGCCTATTTGCAAGGCTTAACAGATTTCGCCAAGATATAACTATTACTTTTCTAGGTTTTGAGAAATTAAATTGATGATTTTGAGATCCACACCCGGTCCTAAAACCCACACCGTGTTGCCAAGGCATGCGCCTTGGCAGACTCTAAGTCAGGCTGCCATTTTTCCTAATTATATAGACGCGTACCCTCGAAAAAAAACAAAAGGGTTTTAAGCTGTAGTTCATCCCACAAAGACATTGCTTGACTGCCCCCCTGACACCCCCTTCATCATTCCTAAGATATTTCTCAGTTATTTCATAAATAAAAATTATGCATTTAAATCCCGTAATTCAAGTTTTTGCGACCCAAACCTATCATGATGCCCCACAAAACACACCACGCCGCCATGGCCTACCCCCCCCCCCTTCATCACCCTTGTGGCACCAGTCCCCCTGCCCCCGAGCGAGTTGATATTAGCGGTACATTTAAGCCATATTAAGAGCTATCTTTGAAGAACTTTTAATGAAATGCTCCATTTCTTTGAGTAATTGTTAGATTTTCACCCTGCTCCATGGAAAAAATTCTTTAACGCATCCATCTTATTTTTTAAGCTCTAGTACATAATCCTCCAAAAGACACCCCATTACCATAACATTACTTGACTGTCCCCATGACAACCCCTTCATCATTCATAAGACATTTTTCAGTTATTTCATAAAAAAATGATGCTTTAAAATCCTGTAATTTGTGTTTTTCAACCCAAGCCTATCATGATACTCAACAAAGCACTCCACACCATCACAGCTTTACGCGCCTGCCCGAACTCTAATAATAACCGAAACTCTAAAAATATGGGAGGATCTTATCGAAGGAAGCGTAAATATTTCCTTTGTCATTGCAAAACGACACCAAGAGAACGTCATTGTTAATAATTTGTCGTTGTCGTTGTAATTTTTTCGTTCTAAAATGTCGTTGATAAAAAATTTTTCGCTGGGGAGGGAGGGTCATGGGACACGGAGTACCATGACCCACGACGTGCCAAGATTTTTATCGTTCTGCTGATATCATATTTTGATCCCCTTCTCCTTAAAAAAAAAATAAGAAAAAATAAAGAATAAAATACTGAAAAAGGGTTTTGACAATTGGACCTTCCGAAGCGGACACACATATGAAGTAAATCCGGGTTTGTCTAAAATAGAAACAAAAGTCTTATAGGGTGTTTATTATGTCCTGTCTCCTGTCCCCACTGCATTTGCTTGAAGGACGTCAATAGAACAACCGCGTCATATTTAATTTTCATTATGTACATTAGGGGGGGGGGGGCTGTTGGTAAAGCATAGCATATATTAAATATGTAACAACTGCTGGGTTGACAAAAGAGAACAATATTATAGAGTAGTAAAATAAAATTTAATAAAAAATATCATTATTTGAACGGAGGCTCTTTTGATAAATGAATTTAAGAAACTTTTTCCCATTTTTTTTTTCTTAACTAAAGAAATAAGAAAATAAAATTAACCAAAATTGTGCTCATTGTATTTTTCTAAAGATAAAAACCTAGAATTAACAACTTATATAAATGTACAAAAATTTTAATTCACGGGTTTCTAATTTTAATTTTTTTCTAATATTTATATGTATGTCCGAAATATTAGTTAAATATCCCCATGTCTGACTTAAACCTGATAATGTCGACATTCACCATGGACTAATGGTGAATGCTGAGCATTACTGAGGTTTATGTATTCTGCTCCATAATTCAGTCACGATAGATTTTTCGCTACTCTTTCTGGGAGGAATGACTAAGAACGTAAAACACACAGTACATTTTTAATGAGAGAACATAAAATCAAAATAATAAAAATAATATAAAGTATAACAAAATGGAAATTTCGGATATGATTTGATGACTGAATTCTCTATCCTTATCTGATTGCAATATTATAATGTCAAAACGTTTAACAAATGTGTTTGCAATATTTATAATGTCAAAAATTTTCGTTTAACCGCAATTAATGCCTTTAACTTTTCAAAAAAAAGATCAAGATTCACTGCAGTATCCATTCTGTATAAATCAGGGAATCGGAATTTCTGTTTTAACAAAACGTTGCCGTCACCATAGAACTTTGCAGAAGACTGACACAAACTTTGCATAAGACCGACAAAACTGACTGAATCCAAGCAGAGGTAAGGGTTTGGCTTTTTCCTATCTCATCTCTCAATTAGAGTCTCTAATTGGGGTTTCTTCTTCTCTTTTGGACATTCACAAGGTCATATTTTTGATTGCTAACATGCACCCTAAGGGTCCAAATGCACAAGAATGTAATGAAATTCTTTCACTGACGTATTTGATGTTTGTTGACATTTGCCCGAGAAACTCGACATTAAGCATCCTTGGACATTCACAGAAACATATTTATATATATATAGATATATATATATATATATATATATATATATATATATATATATATATATATATATATATATATATATATATATATATATATATATATATATATATATATATATATATATATATATATATATATCTTAAACACCGCTATATACTGTATCAAGGAAACTAGTCAACTTTTATATATATATATATATATATATATATATATATATATATATATATATATATATATATATATATATATATATATATATATATATATATATATATATATAGATATATATATATAGATAGATAGAGAGAGAGATAGAGAGAGAGAGAGAGAGTGTGAGTGAATATATATATATATATATATATATATATGTATATATATATATATATATATATATATATATATATATATATATATATATATATATATATATATATATATATATATATATATATATATATATATATATATACTTATATATATATCTTACACACCTGGGGGCAAAAATCGCTAAATTATACCCCCAAAAAATCTAAATATATATTTGAAGCTTGCCCGTTTGTTACAAGCAATAAAGTTTGCTTTCACATTGATCTAGTTGCAAAGCATAGTTTTCTTCCCAGACTGCCATAACAGCTGCTACGTTTGTTAGTTAGCCTTGTTCCTTTTTAAAGACGCTGCTGGAAACGAACTTTTTCCATACTTGCCCAAGTTCTTTCTGACTCTCTGCACCTTCCCCCATCCAAGTGCTGGAGCACAGAGACAGTTCTTGATTTTGTCGGTCATCAGAACTAAAAACCGGAATAGGCTAAATGTCTCGAGTGTTTCGTCCCTGATGAATATTAAATAAAAAAAACAAGTTTTTTAAACTGAAAGTAAGGAGCGACATTAAAACTTAAAACGAACAGAAATTATTCCGTATATGAAAGGGGCTGTCCCCTCCTCAACGCCTCGCTCTTTACGCTAAAGTTTTTTATTGTTTTAAAAAATAAAGTTGTGAGACAGAGTCAAACTTTAGCGTAAAGAGCGAGGCGTTGAGGAGGGGACAGTCCCTTTCATATACTGAATAATTTCTGTTCGTTTTAAGTTTTAATGTCGCTCCTTACTTTCAGTTTAAAAAACTTTTTTTTATCTAATTTCTGATCGTTTTTTAGTTAATGCAGCTTTTATTTGCATAAAAATTTTACTTTTCTTTTGCTAAATGGATGTCTTTACAAATTAACTTACGTAACGAACTTCTATATTCGTATATTTTTCTTCTAGCAAAAAATACAAAGTTGCAGATTTTTGCCGATATGCAAAAATCTGAAACCTATGTAATAGGGTTTTCTGATACGCTGAATCTGACGGTGTGATTTTCATTAAAATTCTTTCACATGTATGGGATGTTTCCCCCTCTTTAAAAAATCGAGTAAATTTTCTCAGGCTCGTAGCCTTTGATGAGTAATACTAAACTTAATAAAATTTATATATTTAGGATCAGCATTATAAACACATTCTTTTGATACATTTATTGACATCAAAATTTCGTTTTTAAAAGTTTCGATTACTATTGAGCCGTATCGCTTGTTTTTTTATTGTTTTTTTTTATTACGTATATGTTATTACTTATATGAAGGGGTTATACCCTTAGTAAATACAACGCTCTTTAATTTAAAAGTTAAAAAAAATTTTGATTCAAAAACCCCTGAATCACAAATGTCGTTTAATTAGAATAGATAGCTCTTTTGAAAGCACTAAAAAAAACTGTAGCGTAAAGAGCGAGGTATTGACTTGGGGGAGAACCCCCTCACATACGTTATAATTTCTGTTCGTTTTAAGTTCTAATATTCCTTCTTACATTTCAGTTGAAAAAACTTGTTTTTTTTTATTTAACTTCTGATTGTTTTTTAAATAATGCTTGGAAATCCGGCGCCCCCTTCATATAAATGTTCCTTCCCCCCAAGAAACATCCTCCCAGAAACTATTCTCCAGAGTAACCCCCGCCTAGTGCCAGCCCCCCGCCATACAATATACTGACTTATTTGTTTTGAAGTCTTCACAATAAAAATTAAATAATGCTTGCAATTCCGGCGCCCCCTTCTTGTCAATTTCCATTCCCCCCTGAAAACGTCCTTCATGGACCGATCCTTCCATATTGCCCCCGACCCTCTCCTTCCCCCCCCAACCCGACAAAATCTCCTCTGCAAAAGTCTGTAGACATCCCAATAACCAATACTATATGTTAACATTGAGTAAAGCTCATAACTTTCAGCCCTCCCCCTGGGGACTTTGGGGGATCAAGTCATCCTAAAAGACATTTTTATCATATTTTTGACCATGCTGAACAAAATGGCAGTTTCAAATTTTTGATCGGGTAACTTTGGGGAAAGTATGAGCGTGGGAGGGGGCCTATCTGCCCTCCATTTTTTTTGGTCAGTTAAAAAAGTCACTAGAACTCCTAATTTCCGTTCGAATGAGTCCTCCCACAATATTCTAGGACCACTGGGTCGATACGATCACCCCTGGGAAAAAAAAACAAAAAAAAACAAACAAAAAAAAACAAATAAACACGCACCCGTGATCTTTCTTCTGGCAAAAAATGCAAAATTCCACATTTTTGTAGATAGGAGCTTGAAACCTCTACAGTAGGGTTCTCTGTTATGATGAATATGATGGTGTGATTTTCATTAAGGTTCTATAACTTTTAGGGGGTCTTTCCCCCTTTTTTTGAAAATCAGCCAAATTTTCTCAGGCGCGTAACTTTTGATGAGTAGCTCTAAACTTGATGAAAGTTATATATCTGAAATCAGCATTGAAATCTGATTCTTTTGATGTATCTATTGGTATCAAAAACCCGTTTTCTAGAGTTTCGGTTACCATTGAGCCGGGTCGCTCCTCACTTACAGTTCGTTACCACGAACTGTTTGAAAATAAAAAAAAAACAAGTTTTTTAAATTGAAAGTAAGGAACGACGTTAAAACTTAAAACGAACAGAAATTATTCCGTATATGAAGGTGGCTGTCCCCTCCTCAACGCCTCTCTCTTTACGCTAAAGTTTTTTTATTGTTTAAAAAAATAGAGTTGTGAGAAAGTCAAACTTTAGCGTAAAGAGCGAGGCGTTGAGGAGGGGACAGCCTCCTTCATATACGGAATAATTTCTGTTCGTTTTAAGTTTTAACGTCGTTCCTTACTTTCAGTTTAAAAAACTTGTTTTTTTTATTTAATTTTTGAACGTTTTTGAATTAATGCAGGTTTTGATTTTGGCTCACCGTACATGAATAATTAAAACAAAATTTGCATATTATATTTGGTTAAATGGCTTTCTAGAAACTTGTTTAATTTTATTTACGAACGTTTTTATTAGTAATAAATATAAGTAACTTAGAATTAACTAACGTAACGAACTTCTATATTCATAAATTTTTAACACGTATGTTAGGGGGTTCGCCCCCTAGTCAATACCCTGCTCTTTAAACTATAGTTCGAATTGTTTTTCCAGTTCTTTAAAAATGACCTCTTAATCACAATCAGTTGATCAGTTGAAAAACTTGTTTTTTTTATTTAATTCCTGATCTTTTTCTTTAATAATGCTGGGAAATCCGGCGCCCCCTTCATAGCAATGTTCCTTCCCCTATGAAAATTTGCTTCATTGAAAGATTCTTCAATATAGCCACCTACCCTCTACATCAACCACCTACCACACCAAATCTACTCTTAAACAGACAGTATAATAAAAAAAAAAACAAAAAAAAAGATAAAAATTATTAAATATAAAAAATTTAATCACACCCCCAGGGGACTTTGGGGGATCAAGTCATCCTAAAAGACATTTTTATCATATTTTCGACCATGCTGAACAAAATGGCTATCTCAAAATTTTGATCGGGTGACTTTGGGAAAAAAATGAGCGTGGGAGGGGGCCTAGTTGCCCTCCATTTTTTTTGTTCACTTAAAAAGGGCACTAGAACTTTTAATTTCAGTTCCAATGAGCCCTCCCACGATATTCTAGGACCACTGGGTCGATACGATCACCCCTGGGGAAAAAAACAAAACAAAAAAAAACAAAAACACAAAAACAGCACTCCCCCCGCATCCGTGATCTGTAGTCTGACAAAAAAGGTAAAATTCCACATTTTTGTAGATAGGAGCTTGAATCCTGGACAGGGAGAGTCTCTGTTACGTTGAATATGATGGTGTAAATTACCTGAAGACTCTGCAGCTGTTAGATGGTATTTCTCTCCTATTTTTAAAATAACACAAATTTTTTCAGGCGATTAACTTTTGATGGGTAATATTAAACTTAATGAACCTTATATATTTGAAATAATGATTAAAATATGATTATTTTTATTTATATATTTTTATAAAAATCACGTTTTTTAGAGTTTCGGTTACCATTGAGCCGGGTCGCTCCTTACTTACAGTTCGTTACCACGAACTGTTTGACTAAGTAACTTGTTCTCAGGTCGTCAAGGAGTATATGACTGGGCGATCCCCAGCAATTTGACTCGGGCTATCAAGAAATGGAAATAAGTAGATCCCTTCAGTCAGAATTCGATACTAGTGGATACTTTAAATTAAAAGTATCACTTGTTTAATGATATTCAGATTAACCCTGATATATTTGTTTAAGTTTAATTATTTAATCCCATCACATTTTCAATGTCGCAGGAATTTACTCTATGCTACATAAGTATAAAAACAAAACAGAAATGGCTCACCGAAGAATATCAAGAAAAATTATGTTTCTATGAAGTTGCGATATTTTACAAATTCTAAAACAAAACATCGCATTGGAACTGAGAGGCCGTTAAAAATCACGAGTTAAATTATTCGGTTTGAAAGTAATTCAGGAAAAACTACATTTTTCTTGCCAAAAGAAAAAGAAAAAACTTTTTTGATCCTTAGCGCCTCGGAACATTTTGATGGTCATGCCTCAACCCCCATAAATAGCATAGGTTATCAAACCTTTTACTCAAAGATCATTTCCCCCTCAAAGTTGTATCCAAGGACTCGTCATTGTTTAGCACAGAGTGCAGGAGGGGAGTAGTTGAGGGGTAACAGATTATCGCATAATGTAAAATAACTTATGTTGGTTTTTAGTGTTAACACTATTCTTTTACTTTCATTTGAATTCCTTTTTCTTTTTTCAGTTTTTGTTTATTTTTAATATCAAATCCAGGGCTCTCTTAAATGTCAGGGGGCTCCAAATTTGATTTTTGCACACTAATGCTTCAAGAAGGATAATCATCCTAAAAACTGTACCCTTTTGAAGAACAAGTGGGAAAATCTTTGTCTGGCTCATCTGTTGATAAGGAAAATCCCCTCACTTGTAGCGAAAGGGGTGAAGATATTACAGTTTCTAGCCCTACCGTTGGTGTTAATGGCACCCCAGCTAAAAAGGTTCAATTTTATATGGATGACAAGGCTACTCCTGGATGCTTTTGGATGACAACTGACCAGAATGACTCTCCAACTGCATTTATTGTTTCACCTGACAATTTAATTCCTATTCCAAAAGTCAGAGGAAGTGCACAAAGGATGAATCGGAGGAGGGGGAAGACTACAGTTATAACTGATTCACCATACAAAAATGAGTTAGAGGATGCAATAAAAGAAAAAAAGAAAAGAAGATTGCCAAGACAGAAAGTGCACTGAAGATACTTTTTAAGAAAGAAAACAAAACGGAAACTTTAAAATCTTGTTAAGTATGCGCGAAGCGCTTAAAGCCGGCTTAGATTCGGACAGCAAGAACTCCCAGAAAATTCCAGTTGAATGTAGGTAGGCTTTGTGTGATCCTGGGCCCAACATCGTTTTCCGCGCTTGACGATGCTTTTGTATCTACAAGAGTAAAAATCCTACACCGACAATTTGTGGTATATCCGGTTTGTTTTGGGTTTAGCTTTACTATTTATTGGCAAAATGTGTGTTTTGTTGTTGTTTTTTTTTTTAATCGGGACGGTGGCAAAATTGTCGTTTTTTTAATTTTTGCAAAAAAAAAACTAAAGAAGGAAAAAATTAATTAAAAACTCCCCCCCACTTCCCCCAAAAAGTATTTTCAACATATGGGGGAAGGGGAAAAATATGTAGGGGGCAGATGCCCCCCCCCAAAGAAAAGACATCCTGGGAAGTGTCCAAGAAAATATTTTGATATATCAAGAAAGTGTTTTTGGGCTAGTTATTTTACAGTTAGAGGTGTCTGGACGTTGCGGTTATGCAACCACCAAAATTTCTTATTGAGCTTTATGGATCCCTTGAAGAACAATCAGAAAACATCCAACAGCGAAGTCCTATTTTTATAATGGGAGATTTTATATTGATCTATTGGGTAATAGATCAAATACAGACCAGTTATTAAATTTTTTTTATTTCATTTGGTTTTATCCCTGAAATAGATGGCATAGCTCGTGTTACGAGCACGTCGCCAAAATGTCTGGATAACATATTTTCGAATTATATATCTGGCACTCCGAGTGCTCTTATAAGTAATACTACTGATGTTTTTGGTGTATTTGCAAGTTACTCGGATCACGGAAAATTATGTTATCTCTTCTATAATTTTATTGAAACAGAAATCCTATATATTTTACACATTTGAAATATAATACTGAAGATTCCGATTTGAGGTATTTTGTTTTGATTTGAATGTGACACCTATTGCACGAATAATTCTATGAAAAGAGCTCAACAATAGTTTTCAGGTTCTGGTTAATAATTTTTTTTAAACAAAAAAAAAAAAAATTTTGAAAACATGTCGAAAAAACCAAATAATAGTTTTTAAAACGCGACCGGTTGGATATCATGCATGCCAAATCATCAAACCAATTAAAATCAAAAAAGGGGAAAACAATAATAATAACAGAAAATAATGATAAATATATAATGGCACAAAATATAAAATAAAAATAAAATATCTACAAAAAAAAAAAAAAAAAAAAAAAAAAGCCTTCTCTCGAACTCATATATGTGTTACTTGTCATCTAAAAAATAGTTTCTGTTTGTCACGGATTTAATCTCGCCATTTATTTTAATTGGAAAAATAATAGCAATGAATTAATTTTTATTTGTTTTTAATATAATAGTTTTGGTAACCTAAATATTGTGGGGACCACCGCACCCTTAGCTCTTTGCTCTTCATGCCAAATTTCAATACTTGTGCGTATAACAATACTTTGAGAATAAGGGTGAATTAGGCCTTGCATAATATAATAAAAGTTTCCGAAATATAAGATAAGAAATTTTCTTTAGGCTTACTTTTAAATTTACTCACATTGCTTTAATATTTAAAAACTAAAGTTTTGCGTAAACACCGTTTCCAATCCCTGAATAAGAGGAGAATTGCCACGCGATTTATAGCCCATATTGCCCACTTATCCCTAATGTATTACTCCAAATGACCTGAGGTATGAAAGGCAATGATCCGGAGTCAGTTTATTTTATTTGGTAGGGGGAGAGTATTTGAATTCTATAATACGAGTAAAAACAGCGTTTTTTTTTTATTTTTCTAACGAAGCTTATCCGTAATGGGAGGAGTAAAATAAGATGGTTGTTAATTTGGGCAACAGCCCAAATAAACCCAACTGCTTGTTGTTATATTGTATATATTAATAATTTTTCTGCAAAAAGATTTCTACAAAACGAGCTATCACCTCAAAGCACACTTATTCAGGCTTAGTTGAATTGAAGGAAGATCAGACATTAATCCCTACCTTCATCCCCCTCCCCAAAACCATATATAAAATTTATGCGGCATATACATATGGATAAAATAGATATAAGCATTAATAACGCAAACATACATATTCTTAAAACATCCATAACAGTAATAATAGACACGAACAAACTCTCAACGAAATTAATTTTCAACAGTAATGTTAAGAAGTCCCGACATAACTGTATTTCTTCCCCAAGCCTTGATCCTAGAAATGGGTAACTAAAACTAAAAAAGTTTTATATTTGTTTTTTTTTTCTAATTGTATATGCCCTTAGGTTTGATTCTTGGCCTGATGTTGGTTTCTTAATCTGTATATAATCTATTTTTTTACTAGTTTTAAATCTTGGAACTTATTTCAAATAATATAAAGCCATATACTTGAGCCCCTGCTTAAATACTATCACAATCATCTGAATCTTTGTCAAACAATTGTGTCGCAAAAACTTTCTTTTTATGTAGTTTATTTAACAAAATACATATGTACATACAATCTTTTTGTACCATTTTGTTGCCAAAAAGGGAATCTTTTGCAAAACGAAATCTGGGTTTTCCCCATACAAATGACAGCATCAATATGAACAATAATGCACAATATATTATATTTCAATGAAAATAAAAGTCTAGACCGGTAAAATTGACATGGACCTGGAACTATCACCCGGTGTAGCATAACTATACAACTTATTTAAGGAGCCATTTGATCAGATTGAATTCAGTCCAAGATCATATATTGAATTCAGCTCTATCCTAGAATTTTTTGTTTTACATATGGGCATATATTTTTACATAAGGGTAATAGATACGACCGTTAATTGGCCTTTTTCTTCTTTAAATGGCATACTAAAACCAAAATAACAAAAAAGGAGATTTATCATTCGACTGTTGAAAAAAAAAAATCCCAAAGTTTGATTTCCAGGTCAGGGTTTGCACCAGAAATTTTCGTTCATGCATGCAGCATATATTAGATGTAGAGTACCAGATAAAAAAAATTAATTGTTTTTTTTCTTCTTCAAATGTTGTACTAAAAATATAGTAATAAAAAATAGTTTATCATCGGACTATTTGAAAAAAAAATATTATCCCCAGAGTTCGAATTCCAGGAACAGGTATGCAGCAGAGTTTTTCGTTTTTAAATGAAGAATATATTTGTTCATGAGAGTACCAGATACAATCATTAATTAGCCTTTTTCTTCTTCAAATGGTGTACTAAAAAAAGATTTAACACTCGACTATTTTCTAAAAAAAATGATTCCCAGAGTTTCTTTTCCGGGAACAGATTAGAACCAGAATTTTCCGTTCTTTTATGCGGCGTATATCTGATGCAAATATTAAAACCAGTAATTATGTAACTCACTCAAAAATCTTCAGTTAAATTCTTATATTTTGAATGTTGGAAAGGCACTGTGGTCTTTTTCATTATTTAAAAGTTCCTTTAAATCCTTCCTAATAGTCTCTTCCCATCCCATTTAGGGATTACTTGCTTTTTGTTTAATCCAAGATGGATGGCCAAAAAGAACAATCTGTCATCCTTCATCCATAAAACATGTTCTAACCATTCCAACCTTTCTATTATTACAGCTCTAGAAAGTGGGATAGAACCACATTTTTTGTGACATACAGTCAGTCAAACAAGTACCTAAGACTGTCTGTAGACTGTCCTATTTCAGGGTGGAAATTCGAGGGTGGGGGAAAATCCTCCTTAGCTGCGCCCCTGCTCTTCAGTTTTGGGAGACTTTTACCCACTGGTAAATTTTTTTAAAGAAAATTTTAGAACTTTTTATGAAGTTCTAATAAAATTAGAATTGAAAGTCCTTATAAAGTAGATTTGGAGCTTTGGCTTCATTGAGGTTAGATTAGAATTGGGGATCGTGACGCAATAGGAATAATTCTTTAAATAGGCATTTGGGGGAGTACTCACTCAATGCTTCATCCGCAAATTTACATATCAACAATTTAACGAATTACATTACAAAACCAGTAGCCAATACTAATGAACCCATAACAGAAAGACCTTGTAGATTAGCTACTAAAAAAAAAAGAAATGCATTAAAAATATATTCATGATTTATATTTATTTGATGAATTGCCTCGTTTCGTTTTGTTTTCAGGGACGTGTTGTTTTCTGGGAAATAATGTTTCTGGGACTGTTTTAATTTCAGTTTTAACAGTCGCATGTTATTGTATGTCTTATTTTATTTATATGTCTGCTTTACTGAGGACGGCCCTTGCATATAGAGCTGAAATATTCATTTGAAGTTTAAAAAGATTTCAATTTCTCAGAGTTTATAAACGCGTAAAAAAAAAAATATTTAATCAATAAAAATGCTATTTGTTGATGACTTATGAGAAAACAATGAGAAAACAAATTTATGGGAATTTTGAACAAGAGTCTTAAATCCCTCGAAAATGGCATCGGATTGTAATGAAAAGTCTATCATTGGAATTTGTAGGATTGAAAACCTCCGACAGCAGAGCCCCCCCCCTTCCTCACCTAGAGCAACATGGTAATTAAAATTTGCGTGGAAAACACTGCTGCGTCTTTGTTTTTCTTGTTTTTTTTTTCTGCCGCTAGTGGGGCACTGGAATATCCCAGAGAGTAAAATCACTAACTAAAATATCCATAGACATATTTTTGGAAAATGTTTCACAAATCCTCCTTCGTCTTCTCAGATGCCTTTTCCAAATTTGAAACTCGCCGTTGTCACAGTTATATAATACTCACACCCTCCTAACAAACCCACGCACAGTCCCTAACTACATGAAAAATGAATTTACCGATATATCTTGCTGAAAACCAACAGCAGGCAGAGACTTGGTGTTTGCTTTTAGAAGGAGGACTCACGAAAAGACGTGTTAGAAAATCAAACTTTAGTTATTATGGTGAAAAATTAACACTTTACTGAAAACTAAGGTTTATTAGAGTATTGAGACCTAAAATTATTTATTAGAAAATTCCATGGCTGGTAAGACAGTGGAGAACTTTACAAGTTTGTCTTTTATTTTTTGCGGGCTAATTAAGGATTTATTCTGCTCCGAATATTGTTTTGTGTTTTTCGTCCAGCACTATTTCTTCGTTTAATAGATATAATTTTGCTTGATCAATTGGCAGCATGTAAATATAACAACTAAAGTTGGATTTATCAAAACACCGATGATTTAAAACTTTATAGTGGAACTCAGCAAGAACTATAGAAACAAACCTCCTGAAGAAGGCGGATTTTCTAGTTCCTGATAAGGTTCTCATAGATTTTGGTCATGCGACGAGAAGCAGGTTTACCCCGTGTAGAGCACGTACCTATGGAAGGGGCGTCTGAATGCCCCCTCCCCTCGAAATCCTATTTTATTGAATTTCTGGGCACTTCTTAGTCAAGCTGCCATATTATAAATTATTTGGTTCCCCCTCCCCCTCCGAGAAAAACAGTGTATGAGCCTGGCGATGTGCGCAGGTATAAATATTACATTCACATAAAAAACGTGGCAAAGTGTGTTTTGTTTTCCAGTTCAGAGTTTACTATTCTTTTCTGGGGTTTCTTTGGGTCAACTTTTGGAGAGAGGGTTGTTTACAGGTGCGCCAGGGGACCGCCACAGCTTATTGCCATGGGTAAAAATAGTTGTATTTCTTGTTTATGTAACCTTCTTTTACATCGTTTCTGTTATTTCTTAAAAATTAAGAGAATATTATTCAAGCACATAAGGAGGGTGTGGCGTTTTCTGATCCATGCCCCCTCCATCTGTCAGGTGTTTTTGAGATTTTAGTCGTTTCCTATAATTAGTTTTTTCCATAGTTTGCATATAATTTGTTAATTTTCATGTCGCCTGAAATTTTCCTTTTCTCGAAACAAAAGCCCCGCGTACAAGCTGAGAACTAATGCTCCCCGATTCATACCAAAATGCCGTACCTCGTTTATTTATAGAAAAAAAAATATTTGCTTCACCTTTCACAAAACAATGTTTCCCTGATATATTTAGTTTAGCGATAAGGTGACATAACAGTGTAGCGTATAGAGGGACAAGGTGTATGCTATGGCAGGTAAGTGCGTATCAGTTTTTTTTTGTGACGGAGTGGGGACGGGGGGCGCGGGGTACGAAAAATAGAGGAAACATAATGGTTTTTATATTCTGAGGTCTGAGGTTAGGGCCTGTGGGCCTCCTCTTCACAGATGCGCCCTATCTGTAGTGCGAAATTTCTCAATTTCTTAAAAAAGATTGGAAATGCAGTAAAATGCCATAAAATTAGAATGTTTCAACCACTTTTCCCCTTCTTTCTGGGAGAGATATTCTGATCCTCCCCCTGAGACTCTGTATGGGCGCATCTGTATTCACGAACATACTTGTAATTTAACCTATTTATCCATCTTTAAATCCCTCTTTCCTTTTCTTTTTTTTTACTTTACCAGAACATGAAATATAATGAAACCAGACGACTTTGTATCGTGCCGAAAAATGTTATGGTAATACCAGCTCTAAAGGTTTGAACTAGCTGAAAAAAGAAGGAATCCTAAGGCTAATAACTTTTCAGTAAAACGACAGTAAAATGGATCGCATTAAATCGTGCAATTGTTCCCCTATCTAAGGATTCTTTTACGAAAATCCTTTTCCTTTTGCTTAGATCCCTAGGAGGTGAGTGGGGGTAATTTGAAAACGCAAAACTGGCCAGGCGAATACAAGTTGAATGCAGCAAAATCTTGGATCGCGCCACAAAATGTACAAATGTACCAGGAGCCGTAATTGTACCAAAATGATACAGTGTTGCAACGCTACTAGAACGCTGTAGTATACCCTGGTGGCAACGCTGGTGGTGGATACACTCTAAGACTTATCTGGTTCAACCAGCGTAGCGGAGAAACTGTAATGTTTAGTGAATCTTACTCAGCAATTAGCTAATCCTGTACTTCCGATCCTACTTCCTTGCCTGTGGTGAACAAACCCAGCAAAAAATATACCCCAATCACAAACAAAGTAGTAGGAGGTCAATGGGATCCCTCCCAATTCCAGAGGCGTAATGTGCTATGGGCAGGGGAAAACCGCTCCCCCCAGACCTCAGCCCCCCCCCCCCCACAACAGCTGAAATTTAGTTTCTGCAAAAAAACTTGTCGAAGCAAAGGTAAGCCTGCATAATTCAAGCATCCAGAAAAACAAGTCGGTTTTCTGTAGTATATCTTTGCCCTTATGGTACTAAATGGCTGATTTTGACCCTTTTCATTGTCATTTTCACTTGGTTATCAAACACCAAAATGTTTAATGCCTTTACACTCAATTCCTTATAAAAAGTAATGCACTGTCAAAGCACCTCAACCTTTCTCTCATTATAGCCCTAGAGAGCCGTATTGAACCACATTTTTCGTATAGCCAAACCCAAAACCCACAGAAATAAAAATAAACCATCATAGAAAACATAGAGATGGCAGGTACTAATATAGATGAATAAACAAAGCTTAAAATGATTAGAAATTAAATTGAATGTTGAAATTAAATGTAAAACGAACAAAAATTACTACAAACAGGAGTTTGGTGACTGCCATTTTCCCCCTTCCCTAACCGTAAAATGACAAATGAAAATGACAAATCTGCTGCTGTAGAATTCAAAGACTCTATTTCAGTGATTTTAGCAGAATCTCCATCCAAGGTGATGACTAAGCGGTTTTTCGGGATAGTCAGAGGAATATCGAAGGACTTAGACCTCTCATTCTTTCAAGGATATTCAGGTGTGGTGGAAGCTATGCGGCTCGGTGACATTGGCACGGTTAAGCTTGAGTTTTGTGACTCCTTGTCAAAAGTCAAGGCTATGCAAAATGGTGTTAAACTTGGATATGAATATTTATCTGTGAAAGAATATCTGTCGGCACCTCGGTGCTGTCTAAAATACCGTTCGCCACACCATAAAGTAGCTGATTGTGCAAGTTAGGTTGAAAAATATGCAAGCTGTGCGGGCCCTCATATCTTCACCAAGGATTATCCCTGCCAGCTTGATGCAAGATGTGCCAATTATGGTGAAAATCATGCCTCCTTTAGTCTTAGATGCAAAGTGCCGAGAGATATCATTGCCAAGAAGAAATGATTGTGCCTGTTTCGATTGTTTCGCTTAATATAAATGGTACTCGTTTAAAGGAGCATATGATTGATGAATTGTATGACTGGTTTGACATAGTATGCCTTCAAGAACACCTCCTGACTTCTACTAGTATTAACGTGTTAAAAAGAAGTCTTAATTATTCCGTTTTTACAACTAATGCTGAGGTTACTTTTAGTAGACCTTCTGGAGGCCTTGCGGTTCGGTTTGGTAATACTGTGCTGATAAATGTGTATCTCCCGTGTAACAAAAAAAAAAATATTTCCGCTTTAAACGCGTATATGAAAGCCTCGGCAAATCTTAAGGCTATTCTTGCGTCTGTTGTATCGACTGGTTATGATTTCATAGTGGTTGATGCTATTACGGCTCGCCTTATGAAAATATTGCTGCTGTTGTAACTGATAATGGAACAAATGTAGTGCGGGCCGTAAAGGATGCTGCATCCCAAGTAGGTACAGAATGGGCACATGTTTCGTGCTTTGCACATACTCTAAATTTGATTGTGGGGGGTGCTATTTATGATATTGCTGAATTTTTGCCTCTCGTCCGAAAGGCTAGAAATATTGTCATCTTTTTCAGACGTAGTGCTGTAGCTACCGACAAGTTTCGCCAGATTCAAATCTTTATTGACAATGTTTGCACCGAAAAACTAAAACCTGATGTGACCTCTAGATGGTATTCGCTTCTTACTATGTTGCGTAGTCTACAAGATTTGAAAGAGTCGGTAACAAATTTGCTTGCGCTTCTCGGTAAAGTGGACCTCGTTCTCACTGATAGTGAGTGGGGTGCTATTTTAAGCGTGATTACAGTGTTTACGCCCTTTGATGATGCTACTATTGAGATCTCTTCTGAAAGCTTTCCCTCCATCTCGAAAGGCCTGTCTTTGTCTAAGATTTTGAGACGCCACCTTGTTCAGGTAGATTCTGGTGGATCCTCAGATGTAGCTGATGAGCTTCGAAAGGCTTTGCTGAATAAAATGCATTGCAGGTTTATAAGCCTTGGTCAAGTATCAGCCATTACAAATGCCAAATATGTTGACCTGCGATGCAAGAAAATTTACATTTCACCAGGCGATCTTCTAAAATTAGAGCGCAAAATTGTAAACGAGAAAAATTTGGCCATTTTGGCTGCTAAATGTCAATAAAAAGATACAAGTACCATCTTTACTTTACAAACTTTAGCGTAAAGAGCGAGGCGTTGAGGAGGGGACAGCCCCTTTCATATACGGAATAATTTCTGTTCGTTTTAAGTTTTAATGTCGCTCCTTACTTTCAGTTTAAAAAACTTGTTTTTTTTATTTAATTAGAGTTAAAAGGCTACTATTGAGCCGTATCGCTCCTTACTTATAGTTCGTTACTAAGAGCTGTTTGATTTACTAGATTTACTTGACTTGATCAGCGCTTTTTTTAGCTTACATATCCTTATAAGGGATTACTTAATGCCAAAATTTAGAAAATTAGAGCTAAAATATACCCTTAAGCGCATTCATAAGATACAGTATATATATAACAAACAAATTTTAACTTCTATATATATATATATATATATATATATATATATATATATATATATATATATATATATATATATATATATATATATATATATATATATATATATATATATCCAAAAATGAACAAAAATAGAATCAAATAATCCATCAAGCATACAACTAACAAAAATCAGTATCAATAAATAAATGAGACCCAAAACAAACAGCAACTAATACAAGTCAAATTAGAAACCAGCAGCCATTAATTTCAGTAGGACTATAAACCTTATGCTTTCTAAAGGCCAAAATATATATTGTACTTTACTGAAAAAAATTCAAATGAATTTACTGAAAATAATGTGCGTTGCCAGTTTAATATACATATGCTGATATTTATTCCTTAAAGTCTTAATTAATTTTTGTTTTCTTAAAGTTATAAGTGAAAACATTTAAAAGATTTTTTTCAGTAAAGTACAAATTATATTCTGGCTTTTAGAAAGCATAGGGTTTAGAGCCCTACTCAGATTAATTTCTGCTCGTTTTGAGTTTGACTTATTTTAACTTATGTTTGTTTTGGGCTTCATTTATTAATTGATACTGATTTGTGGTAGTTGTATGCTTGGTAGATTATTTCATTCTATTTTTGTTTAATTTTGGTTTAATGGAGTTCTTTACTTTTTTTTGAAAAAATATTTTGTACGGAAGGTTTTTTTTTTATGAATTTCTGTTCGTTTTATATTGACATAGTCTTTTTCACAGAGAAAGACTGAACCTCATCTAAAGTTAAACAATCATACCTTCCATAAAAATCTTAAATACCCCCTGGGCACAACTTACAACCCTTGCCCCGAATCTTTGGGGTTTGTTTCAATCCCAAAAGGCCTGTTATCTGATTTTTAGACTATTTGAATATAATAGTTATCTCAAAATTTCTATTAGACACATTTCCGGACAATACGAGGTGTACGTAGGGAGGAGAGGGCAGCTGCCCTCTGATCACTTTGACTTGTGAAAAGAGCACTAGAGTGTCTGATTACCAATCCAATGAGACCTCTTTGAAGTTTATATGGCCACACTTTCTTTAAAAACCCTATATGTCCCCAGGGCACAAATTACAACCCTTGCCCTGACGCCTGGGGGGATTTGTTATTCTCAAAGACATAATTACCAGACCTTTTTGATAGGCTTAACAAAATGGCTATGTCAAAATTTTAATTGGAAGTGTTTGTGGAAATGATAGGCGTGGAGGGGGACATTTGCCCTCTGGTCACTTTCGACTAATTAAAAAGGCACTAGTCCTCTCAATTTTCAATCGAATGAGCCCTTTTCAAGCTTCTACGACAAAACTTCCTATAAAAACGTTATAGACAAAATAAATTAAAAATAAAAACAATTAAACAATATTAATTAAATAAATAATTCAAATAATTAATAATATTTAAGTAATTTAAAAAACAATGAACTAAAAAATAAATTATTAATTAATTAGTAAACTGAAAATAATTTTGCTAATAAATGATTATTATTTTTTAATTTGCCATGAAAATGTTGTGGGAGACAAGAGTGGGAGATAATCCAGATTTTACCCCGAGCGCAAGAGATGCAAAAACCGTTAGTGAATAAAACATTCTGTTTAAGGAAATGCAAATTGAAATTCTGATGTGACTGTATCGCAGGGACTGCGATGGTACTTGTATCTTCTTATCGAGATTTAGCAGCCAACACGGCCAAATCTTTCTCGTTTGCAATTTTTCTCTAAACTTTTCGAAGATCACCAGGTGAAATATATATTTTCTTACATCGCGGGTCAAGATATGTGGCAATTGCGACGGGTGTGACTTGACCAAGACTTAAAAACCTGCAATGCATTTTATTCAGCAAAGCTTTTTAAAGCTCATCAGCTACATCTGAGGATCCACAAAAATCTACCTGAACAAGGTGGTGTTTCAAAATCTTAGACAAAGACAGGACTTTCGACATGGAGGGAAAACTTTCAGAAGAGATCTCAATAGTTGCATCTTCAAAAGGCGTAAACACTGCAATCACGCTTGAAATAGCACCCCACTCACTATCAGTGAGAACGAGGTCCACTTTACCGAGAAGCGCAAGCAAACTTGTTACCGACTTGTAGACTACGCAACATAGTAAAAAGCGAATTCCATCTAGAGGTCACATCAGGTTTTAGTTTTTCGGTGCAAACATTGTCAATAAAGATTTGAATCTGGCGAAACTTGTCGGTAGCTACAGCACTACGTCTGGAAAAAGATGACAATATTTCCAGCCTTTTGGACGAGAGGCAACAATTCAGCAGTATCATTAATAGCACCCCCCACAATCAACTTTAGAGTATGTGCGAAGCACAAAACATGTGTCCATCCTGTACCTACTTGGGATGCAGCATCCTTTACGGCCCGAACTATATTTTGCTCCATTATCAGTTACAACAGCAGCAATATTTTCATAAGGCGAGCCGTAATAGCATCAACCACTGTGAAATCATAACCAGTCGATACAACAGACGCAAGAATAGCCTTAAGATTTGCCGAGGCTTTCATATACGCGTTTAAAGCGGAAATAGTTTTTTTTTTTTGTTACATGGGAGATACACATTTATCAGCACAGTATTACCAAACCGAACCGCAAGGCCTCCAGAAGGTCTACTAAAAGTAACCTCAGCATTAGTTGTAAAATCGGAATAATTAAGACTTCTTTTTAACACGTTAATACTAGTAGAAGTCAGGAGGTGTTCTTGAAGGCATACTATGTCAAACCAGTCATACAATTCATCAATCACATGCTCCTTTAAATGAATAACATTTATGTTAAGTAATACACTTAAAACAAGCACAATAATTCCTTCTTGGCTATGAAATCCTGGAGCACTTTGCATTTTAGACTAAAGGAGGGATGATGTTCACCACAATATGCATAGCCTGCATCAATCTGAGAGGGAGACTCCTTGGTGGAGATATGAGGGCCCACACAGCGTGCACACTTCGTAACCAAACTTGCGCAATCAGCTACTCTATGGTCTTGCGAACGGCATTTGAGACAGCACCGAGGGGCCGACAGATATTCTTTCACAGATAAATATTCATATCCAAGTTTAACACCATTTTGCATAGCCTTGGCTTTTGACAAGGAGTCACAAAACTCAAGCTTAACCGTGCCAGTGTCATCGAGCCGCATAGCGTCCACCACACTTGGACATCCGTGAAAGAATGAGAGGTCTAAGTCCTTCGATATTCCTCTGACTATCCCGAAAAACCGCTTAGTGATCACCTTGGATGGAGATTCTGCTAAAATCACTGAAATTGAGTCTTTGAATTCTTCAGCAGCAGATTTTTTAACATTGATTAGCCATTTGTCACCTCGCAAACTCAGCTTGGTAACTGCATCATGACAGCTCACTTTATCGAGCACTTATTTGCGTTCTATCGGGTCATTTAGTGTTTGTGGCACTTTAGAGACAACAACAGTGGTGTGAGAGTCAGTTGACGGCGTCGCACGGGCAGGCAGTAGTAGAAAGTGATTATCATACGAATCGAACTTACTTTAAACAGTCTTTAGGAAGTGTTCCATTCTATTCAATTTCACGTTCAAACTCGAATAAACCAAAGCAGGGATGGCAGGTACATCATTTGGAGAACGAATTACAAACATCAGTAGGTCTATGTCTTCATCGTCAAATTTCTCGAATATACTTAACATATCCTTCAGATGGCTTTCCAAAGCCTTCGGCCTCTGTCTTCTCGGAAGCTCAGTCCCAGGTACAGCCTTTTTAGTAAATGCAAGAATTTGTTGAACAGGGGTTCATACGCTTCTTATAGTACTGAATACAGGTTGGCTTTCAATTGAAAAAGCTGTCAAAAGAGTGTTGGAGAAGTGGGTGTTTCTTCTTCTTTTGCTTATCAACAATGTGCCAGAAGAATTCCGATTGGCAAAATGCTACAAAAGGACGTAAAAATACTGACCATACTTGTCAGGAGAAAATTATCTTTGGCACATGAGCCCTAAGCTCCCATGCGTAATTTTTTACTGTCCACATGTTTTTATGAGTTTGGTGCTTTTGGACTGAGTCATTCTGTATAGATGTTTAAAATGATTTTTTTTTTTTCATAATATTTGATGTTACCTAGCCACTTTGAAAGACTTTCGGTCAATAGCACAAGTGGTAAAAAAGATGATCTCTAGTTTCTGAGATTTTAAGATTGAAATAGATAGATAATCATTGCTACAAAAGCCTCAACGGGCCATGGCAAAAGCAAAAAAAAACCAACAAACTAAAATTTACAGATTTTATAAAAAAAAAAAAAATACATAGCAACAATGATTACAACTTCATAGCAATAACATAGCATATCACCACACGTAATGATACACAGTATTCTCACACAAAATAATCAGAGGCAACGCTGTAGCGTTGCCTATAGTAAAGGCCATACGGCTCCAATGTTTTATTATTTATTAATTAAAAAACTTTTTCCACAAAAAAAGTTTTTCAAAGAAAAGTAAAGAACTCCATTTAACAAAAAATGAGCAAAAATAAAATCAAATAATCTACCAAGTGTGAAACTACCACAATTCAGCATCGATAAATAAATGAAACCTAAAACAAACAGAAATTACAATAATTAACCAAGTCAACTCAAAACGAGCAGAAATTAACATAAGTTGGGCGCAAAACCCCTATTTCTTCCCAAGGCCAGAACAAAATTTGCACTTTACTGAAAAAATATACATGTTTTTACTTTTATAACTTTAATAAATCAAATAATATTACTATTTTAATTACTAAATTTCAATATATGTATATTAAACTGACAATGCACATTCATTTGTCTTTTTCAGTAAAGTGCAAATGTTGTTCTGGGCTTGGGAAGGCATAGGGGTTTTGCGGGACGATCATCCTTCGACTGACTATACTTTAGAGCTTTAATTTTGAAAAAAAGAAATTTCATGAGGTTGACACCATATTCAAATGCATTTAAAGAGTACAAAAGATACTTCATAGTATCGCAATGACGTCATACATTGTATGAAAGGTGTTGTGTTTAGACATTTTTTTTTATTACTATAGAGTATGCCTAGTGGATGGCCCCAAAAAGACACCAAGTTAGTGGCCTTTTAAGCTTCCTTCGGGTGGATACACGTAAAGTTTTGATTAACAAAATTGAAATATTACGAGGGGATTTTAGAAATAGATTTTAGAAATGTATGGCCCAAATTGGTTGGGGATCACTGCTCTAGACTATCTAAGCTAGTCAAAAAGAAGTCAAAAGTACACAGAAAAACGAAGCTTACTATTCAGACCAAAATCAGAAAACGAACTAAACTGAAAATCCACTCAAATTAAACAAAAAGCTTTGTGCCTTGCCTCCCACATGAAGGTTCGTGAGCTCTAGCCAATGACAATGGATGGCCCCTTCAAATACAAAATTTACTGTCGGCTTTTGTAAGCTAAATTTATACATGCATGAGTCACCCATAACCTGCATTTTTTACAGACTAGCTAATTAGTGGATTCTTGCAAGACGTGTTGTAATCAGTTAACCAAGAGAGAATATTAGTAGGGCGAAAGGATATTTGATGATTGCTGGCCCAGGGTCGAAGTACTGAAATTAAGTTTACAAAAGGGCATTTTTCTAATAAAATGGGCCAATGACCTCTATATATATACATACACACATATATATATATATATATATATATATATATATATATATATATATATATATATATATATATATATATATATATATATATATATATATATATATATATATATATATATATATATATATATATATATACATTCTTAGACCACACTGGCTATACATGACAAACGAAACTCAGAGAAGAGAGAAAGTAATAAAATGAAAAATAAAATCAAAAAGGGTGAAAAAACGAGGATTTTGTCAGCCAGCGAACCATGAAGATGACAAAATATAAGCAAATATTTCGACAAAGACCTCCGCCAAGTCGTCCTCAGTGCTAAACAAAAACAAAAAAGAGAAGAAAAAAAAAAAACGAGAATCTAACCTTTCGAAGTTTCCTGTACAAAGACAGAATAGACACTGAATAAAAAACCAGGCAGGAATCAATGAAAATGAAATTTACCAATATTATTGCGTAAGGATCTTTCGTCTTGCAATAATTTTGGCTGGTCTACAATTTCGGTTTTCATTAGATATGCAAATAGGTTCTTTTAAGTTTTTTCGGGTGAAAATATTGATTGAGTCCTTCAAGATTAAACTGTCGTAAATTGGGCTTAATGAAATATCTCCAGTATCTCTATTTATTGCTAAATTTGGGTTCATATATTTTTTTATCTCAATTACCTCCTTAAAAGTTTGTGGTACGCCATTAACAGTTGATATTAAAGTTGCCTCGTCAAACAGAACTAGATGGGTCGGGTTTACGAAAATATGCGAAGCCAATGCCGAATCAAAATTGTCATTGTTATTTTTTAATCTCAGGGACTTATCTATTGAAATTTTGTGCTCATGCAAACGTTCACCTAGTTGTTGATGGGTTCTACCAATGTAAAATTTTCCACAAGAACACGGGATTCTGTAGACACCACTACCCAGTACAGGGTCTTTTTTATCCTTTCCTGAGTTAAAAAAATGTTCAACCTTTTGTTCTGTTCTGAAAGAAACAGAGAGATTATGTTTATTTAAAATTTTTCGAATTTTATCGCCAAGTTTCGGGATGTATGGTGAAACGATGAAAGTTTTTTTCTCAATTGCTGGTGTAACTGAATCAAGTGGGACAAGCTCCCTATTTTGTTCTTTTATCTTTTTTAATCGTCTATCTATCATATTTTCAATGAGTTTGATTGGGTAACCATTGCAAAAAAGAATATCCTTGACATAATTTAGTTCAGAATTTATATGATTACGGGAACAAATTTTTAAAACTCTGTCGACTAAAGAGATTATTACACCTCTTTTCACAGAAGGAGGGTGATGGGAAGAGAAATGTAGATAGCGATCATTATGAGTCGGCTTTCTATGTATAGAAAATTCAAGACCAGGATTAGTTTTTATAATCAAAACATCTAAGAAAGGCAGCTTACCTGAATCTTCGACTTCCATTGTGAACTGGAGATTCGAATCATAATAGTCCAAATGTGACAAAAAATCTCTTAGAGAGTCTTGTCCATGTTCACAAATATAAACGATATCATCAACAAAGCGAAACCATATGGAGTGTGTTAAGTGTAAACTGTTAAAATCAGACTGTTATGTGAAATCAATGTAAAAATATTCCAAAAAAGGAGACAAGATAGTTCCCATGGATAAGCCCATTCTTTGAAGAAAAAATTTGTTTCGGAATTTAAAATACGAGGAGCATTTGTTGCAAAGACGGACAAGGGTCATTATTGTATCAATTTCCAAAGTTTTGTAATCCGACCAAGCTGAATTTTCCTCTAATTTTCTTTGTAAAGCCTGCTCACATTTATGAACATCGCATGAAGTGTACATAGAAACTGAATCAAAACTAGATAAAACGGTATTTGCTGTTGTACTTTGATTTTTTAACTTCTCAACAAGACCTATGGAGTTGTTTATATAGGATTTCTGTGTGCTTAAAAGAGGCTTAAAATGGTGGCTAAGAAACTTCCTATACCCGTAGCTGGAGAACTATAACATGCTACAATAGGACGTAACCGAATATGTTTCTTATGGATTTTAGGCAGACCATAAAATTTTGGGGCTGAACAACCTTTAGGATAAAATTTTCTGTACATTTGAGGTGTAAGGAGTAGATTATATTTTAAAAGTACTATGTTCTTTCTTAACTTCTTTGTTTATTTGTCCGTGGGATAAAATTTTATTTCTTTGTAAATATTTTTATCCATTAAAAGTGTGTTAACTTTTAATTCATAATCTGCAGAATTCATAATTACAACTGTGTTTCCTTTGTCCGCTTTCTTACTTACTGTGTTTTTGTCTTTTTTTAAATTTTGGAGGATTTTAATTTCTTCCTTTGATTGAGTTGAAAGTGACAAAGATGGCCTATAATCAAGAATACTCTTTACAATTTCACCTCTGAGTAGGTCTGGATTTTCGACTTCACCATGAGAGCTCGAAATAGCAGACTCCACGCCCGTAATAATTTCTGAAGTATTTACGTGTGTTTGAGCCATTGCAAATTTTGGTCCTTTTGAAAGAATACTTAGTTCCTTGGATGTAAATACCTTAGAGGATAAAATTTCCAAAGGAGGACCAGGACAAAATCTAGGAAGGAAAATCCGTGTTTGTTGAAACTGTTGAAATTCCAGTTTTGAGAATTTTTCCGATAAACGAGTTGTAGCTAAATGGAATATGTGTCTGAAAGACCTATGTGAGATTTGTAAAATCTGGTGAAAATCATGAGGCGACAAAATCTCATATAATAAGGATTTTAAATTAAGTATTTTATTACTAAGGACGTATCTTCTGGATCTATGGTCTTTTAAAATATGTTTTAAATTTTTGAAACCCATTCTCTGAATAAATGGGCATTCATAATGTGTGCCTAAATGTAGGTTGAAACTTAAAGAAGGTGGAAGAATTCGATGTCTTTTACAGGTTTCTAAGAAATTAAACTCACAAATAAGATTTGCATGTTTCTTAACACAATTGAAAAAATCTAAGACAAAATTGGTTCAATGCTCCCTGTAAGCCTGACGAAAATACTTTCTTATACCATACTGGCTCTACATGCCCAACGACACTCAGAGAAGAGGGACCGTAACAAAATGAAAAATAAAATAAAAAAAAGTGAAAAAAACGAAGAATTTGTCAGCCAGTGAACCATGAAGAAGACAAAATATAAGCAAATATTTCGACAAGGACCTCCACCAAGTCGTCCTCAGTGCTAAACAAAAACAAAAAAGAGAAGAAAAAAAAACGAGAATCTAACCTTTAGAAGTTTCCTGTACAAAGACAGAATAGACACTGAATAAAAAACCAGGCAGAAATCAATGTAAATGAAATTTACCAAGATGATTGTGTAAGGATCTTTCGTCTTGCATTAATTTTGGCTGGTCTACAATTTCGGTTTTCATTAGATATGCAAATAGGTTCTTTTAAGTTTTTTCGGGTGAAAATATTGATTGAGTCCTTCAAGATTAAACTTTCGTAAATTGGGCTTAATGAAATATCTCCAGTATCTCTATTTATTGCTAAATTTTGGTTCATATATTTTTTTATCTCAATAACCTCCTTAAAAGTTTGTGGTACGTCATTAACAGTTGATATTAAAGTTGCCTCGTCAAACAGAACTAGATGGGTCGGGTTTACGAAAATATGCGAAGCCAATGCCGAATCAAAGTTGTCATTGTTATTTTTTAATCTCAGGGACTTTTCTTAGCCACTTTCTTAGCCACCATTTTTAATTCTCTTTTAAGCACACAGAAATACTATATTAAAAACTCCATAGATCTTGTTGAGAAGTTAAAAAATCAAAGTACAACGGCAAATACCGTTTTATCTAGTTTTGATGCAGTTTCTATGTACACTTCATGCGTGTAGAAAGTTCTTCAATGTGTAGAAAGCGGTGGGGAAAAATATTTTTGAATTTTTGTATTCTATAGGAACTATTTGGGATGTTGTTAGACATTTAATGTTTTGAAGCAAGTATTTTGTACTTTTCATAAAGTGTTTTTTATTCTGTTAGAACTATTTTGGATTTGTTTTAACTATTTTTTATTTTTTAAGAATAATTTATTGTTTTGTAAGAAATAATTTGGATTTCTTACAACTTTTTATATTTTTTAACAATTATTTCTGTTTCGTAAGAACAATTTAGATTTTGTTTGAACTTTTTGTATTCTGTAAGAACTATTTTTGATGTTGTTAGAAATCTTTTTGTTTTGTAACAAGTATTTCAAATTTTGCAACAACTATTTTTTATTCTGTGAGTACTATTTCGGTTTTGTCTATAATATTTTTGTATTGTGTGAGAATAATTTTTGTTTTTAAGAATTATTTTCGGATATTGTTTGAACTTTTTGTATCCTGTAAGAACTACTTTCGGTGCTGTTATAATTTCAGTGCTTTGTGACAGTTATTTCATATTTTTCAGAATATATTATTAACTCTGTCAGAACTATTTTGGATTTGTGTAAATGATTTTTTCTATTTTTAAGAATAGTTTTTGTTGTTTAAGAACTATTTTTGATTTTCTTACAACTTTTTGTATTTTGCAAGAATTGTTTCTGCTTTGTAAGAATTATTTTTGGACTATGTTTGAATTTTTTGTATGCTATAATAACTATTTGGGATGTTGTTAGAAATTTAGTGTCTTGAATTTGGTATTCAAATCCAAGCAAGTATTTGGTATTTTGCACCAAGTATTTTTTTATTCTGTTAGAACTATTGTGGATTTGTGTAAAGTGTTTTTGTATTTACTAAGAATAATTTTTGTTTTGTAAGAACTATTTTGGATTTCTTAGAACTTTTATTATTTTTTAAGAATTATTTATGTTTCATAAGAACAATTTTGATTTTGTTTGAACTTTTTATATTCTGTAAGAACTATTTTTGATGTTTTCATAAATATTTTTGTTTTGTAACAAGTATTTCAAGTTTTGCAACAAATATTTTTTATTCTGTTAGTACTATTTTGGATTTGTCTAAAATATTTTTTTATTTAGTAAGAATGATTTTTGTTTTTTAAGAACTATTTTTGGAATTTGTTTGAACTTTTTGTATTCTGTAAGAACTACTTTCGGTGTTGTTAGAATTTTCGTGCTTTGTGACAAGTATTTCATATTTTGCAGAAGCTGTTAAATTTTTAATTCTGTTAAAACTATTTTGGATTTGTGTAAAGGATTTTTTCTATTTTTAAGAATAGTTTTTGTTGTTTAAGAACTATTTTCGATTTTCTTACAACTTTTTGTATTTTGCAAGAATTGTTTCTGCTTTGTAAGAATTATTTTTGGAATAAGTTTGAATTTTTTGTATGATATAATAACTATTTGGTATTTTGTTAGAAATTTAGTGTCTTGAAGCAAGTATTTGGTATTTTGCATCAAGTATTTTATATTCTGTTAGAACTATTGTTGATTTGTTTAAACTATTTTTTTATATTTATTACGAATAATTTTTGTTTTGTAATAACTATTTTGGATTTATTAAAACTCTTTTTGTTTTTTAATAATTATTTCTGTTTTTTAAGAAAGTCTTTGTAGTTTGTATGTAATTTTATATTCTGTAAGAACTATTTTTAATGTTGTTAGAAATCTATTGGTTTTGTAACAAGTATTTTATATTTTGCAAGAACTATTTTTTATTCTGTTAGAACTATTTTGGATTTGTCTAAAGTATTTTTATATTTTGTAAGAACTCTTTACGGAATTTTCTGAACTTTTTGTATTCTGCAAGAACTGTTTTCGATGTTTTTAGAATTTTTTCTATTTTTGAAAAGTATTTTATATTTTTTAGTAAGTATTTTTTATTCTGCTAGAACTATTTTGGATTCGTTTAAAATATTTTTTCTATTTTGTAAGAATAATTTTTGTTTTGTAAGAAATATTTTGGATTTTTTAGAACTTCTTGTATTTTGTAAGAATTATTTATGTTCAGTAAAAATTATTTTTAGAATATGTTTGAACTTTTGTATTCAATTAGAACTATTTAAGAAAGAGTTTGTTGCTTACTTAGAGTTTCGTCATAATTTCTTGAATGAAATGTCTTTTTTTAGTTATCCAGGAGGCGAATTCAAGAAAGAATTTGTTCCCATGTGTCTGACAATAGATGTATGCAAATTCCTTTTCTTACATCTCCGACGTTTTATTAGACATTCTAAACGTTTGATATGCTAGCTTACTCTAAAAATAATGAACACGTAACAATGTAATGCGTAATATATTTTTAATGAAATAATGCTATGTAGAATATTAATACAAAAAATATATTATGATACATTATTAATATCAATGATTAACTTTGGACATTTTGAATCTTTTCCATAAAATGGTTCACCATGTTCTCTCTTGATATTATAGCTATTGTCTTCTCTTAGTTCGTAATCAGTAGAATAATCATTATTCCATTTTGAGTCATACAAAATTTTTGCTGGTGTCTCATCAACAGGCTCAATATGAGTTTAGTCTTTTGTATTATTTGGATCAATGACTGTTTGATCAATGGCAATAACGTTTGCTGGTGCTTTGTTTTTCATCGATTCATCTTTATATTCTATTGTGATATTTTCTGACAATGCCCTTTTTATTTTTCTGGCAATTTCACTGTCTATTATCACATTATTTTTACACATGTAACAGTTTCGACACGTAGATAAGATATGGTTTACGATATTAGTAGAAGAGTAGGCCTTTCTTTTATTGATCTTCCGTTGAATGCTAATACCCGAAAGGTGACGATTGGATGTATCAGTAGGTAATGTGTTACCTGCAACAGTATTAAGGAGTTGTCCTCTATCATCAATGATTAATTTTATTTTGGCATTCTCTTTGAGGGCAATCATCTCTGGAGATCTCAATATCGCATAACCACCAACATAAGAGTGGAATTTTTTTGGTATTCCAAAGAAATTTAATTCCTTACAGTCATGACAATGCATACATACATTTCCAATAGTGCTACCACCTGTACTTGTTTCAAAGTTTAAATACTTCTCTTTGTCAGCATTCAATGCTACAATAACCTTGTTATGTAAACACACGTTATTAAAAGGGCTCCATCTTCACTTTTTTTTTTAAAGATATGACTTATGTGTTTATCATTCCACTGCGTAAAAAATACTGATTTAATACATGCAATAGATTAGGTAGTGTCAATAACCGGTCATAGAATACCGGTGGGGAAGTCACATCGTGTCTCTGACCAATCACAGAGCGCAATTGTTAGAACTGTAAGTATATTTTGACATTTTAAGTTATGTACAAAAAGAAAAAAATAAATAAAGTTGAAAAATTTCGAAGTTTTAAAAAAGATTTTTTTTTTTGAGAAAGAAAAAAAAACAACAACAAATGTTTACATAAAAATAGTACTTAGAGTTCACTCTTAAACATCCACAAACGATGGTCCCATGATATAAAATAATTTTTAACATGTTTTATGGATTTATCACGATCAGGTATGTTCTTAGGTATCCACTGTGCGAAGAACGTAACCTCATCTTCAGGACGGTGATAACCCCCCTCAAATTAAGGACACTTAAACTCTTCTAGATTGAAAAGTGGAATCCTAGGGTCACACTTTTGAATTAAAATTATCTGCAGGTACATTGCCCTTTACGTAGGGTGCTTCACCTCCGACAAAGCTGCAAAGTCCACTGCCTTCCTCCTGGACATCACTCAGGTCCTGACCAGTCTTATTAAGTGGGGTAATTACTCTACCATATAATCCCAGACTGTTTATATAATGTCCTGCAGTAGTCTACAAGCTTTGATCATACTCAATCAGATTACAGTTTACAAAGCAATAACAATTTAGGGTTAACTTATAGTTTTAGGGGGTGACCAGTTAGGGTTCATAAGAACAAGTTTGATTTTATTTTAACTTTCTATATTAGGTAAGAACTATTATTGATGTGTTAAGAAATATTTTATTTTTTTAAAAAGTATTTCAAGTTTTCAACAACTATTTTTTATTCTGTTAGTACTATTTTGGATTTGTCAAAAATATTTTTGTAGTTCGTAAGAAGGATTTTTTTTTTTTCATAACTATTTTTGGAGTTTGTTTGAACTTTTTTTTATTCTGTAAGAACTAATTTCGGTTTTGTTAGATTTTTTGTGCTTTGTGACAAGTAATTATAAAACTCTTTTGGATTTTTGTAAAGTATTTTGTATATATTTAAGACTAGTTTCTTTTGTTTAAGAAATATTTTCGATTTTCTTAAAACTTTTTGTATTTTGCAAGTATAGTCCCTCTAAAGTTGATTCTGATGTTTGTAGCGCTCTATGTTTTAGTGCATTAGAAATATTAAAAAAATAATTTCAACTGAAAGTAAGCAAAAACACTAAAATCTAAAATGATCCAAAATTATCAAATATCTGAGGGGGGTTCCCTCCTCCTCAACACCTCGCCTTTCACGCTAATTTCAAATTTTGTTCCAATTCTTTAAAAATGACCCCTGAATCAAGACGGCCACTTAATTAGAATATATAGCTCTTTTGAAAGCAATAAACAAACTTTAGCCTAAAGAGTGAGGTATTGACGAAGGGGCGAACCCCCTCATATAGGTATTTTTTTCAAAAATAGGGGGCAATGGCTCCTTATATCTCAATTGTCACCACTACTATCCTAAGCTCCTGCTGAAGATAGGTTCGAATATTGAACTTTAAATTTTTTAAAAGTATAAATGCCACAAAAAGGTATTTTTTCAAAAATAGGGGGCACTTTCTAATTATATCTCAATTGTCAAAACTACTATCCTAATATCCAGATGAATATTTATTATAATATTTAAATTTTTATTTTTTTAAATTATAATTTCCAAAAAAAGGTATTTTTTTTCAAAAATAGGGGGCAATTGCTCCTTATATCTCAATTGTCACCACTACTATCCTAAGCTCCTGCTGAAGATAGGTTCGAATATTGAACTTTGTATTTTTTAATAGTATAAATGCCACAAAAAAGGTATTTTTTCAAAAATAGGGGGCAATTGCTCCTTATATCTCAATTGTCACCACTACTATCCTACGCTCCTTCTGAAGCTAGTTTCTAATTTTGACCTTTGTATTTTTTATTATTTATACACACTAAAAAAGGTATTTTTTCGAAAATAGGTTGCTAGTAATCCGTATAACTCAAGGGTCACCTCTACGCATCTAATATTATTCTTGCTATAGTTTATAAGCATTTTCTATGTATTTTAAACCTTCAAAAAAAAAGGTATTTTTTCTTTAATAGGGGGGCAATTTCTTATTAGATCTCAATTCTCACCACTACTATCCTAAGCTCCGGCTGGCGCAGCTTTTAATATTGAACTTTTTAAAATTAAAATACTACTTGGACCAATATCCAAAACCCTCTAGTATTTTTGTTACAGGGGCGGTCCCCTGTTACACATCTTCATGGTTAATACCAATGTTTTATTTATAAATCAAATTTTTTTTTAAAACAATAAAAAACATTATCGTAAATTGCACGACGGTGAGGAGGGGCAGCCTCTTTCATAAACTGAAAAATTTATGTTCGGTTTAAGTTTTACCGTCGTTCCTTGCTTTAATTTAAAAAAACTTGTTTTTTTTTATTTAATCTACATAATAATTGACAACAAAATTATTGTTTTAAGTGATGGTATAAATTATAAAAATCACGTATATAAGAGCATTAGCTTTCGAATGAGCCATTAAACGTCAATCTAAAAGTGCTGGTAGTCTACTAGCCCCAGCTTTTCCACTTGAGACATTGCACCAAAATTGCCGTTTTTAGTGCCGTTTTGAAGTTGCTGATGGTTGAATTTATAGGAAGAACGTAGATTTTAGTAATATCTTTTATACGAGCTACTAAAAATCTGTATATATACCTGCGATACCAATACGCCCAAAAATAATACGTCCGATACCGATACACTGTGCAGCCCTTTCCCCAGGGGACTTGGAGGGTCATAATATCACCAACACCAAATATATTTGACTCTAGCAATGTTACTTGTAAGCGTCAAATCTATTAAGTATCTGATGTAAGCACCCCATTCTTTAATGACCCGTGAGACATTCTTAGGCATCGCAATACCCTTACGCTAATACCTTTTCTCAAAAAATTTGCAAATCTCGCAAACTAAAGAAGTAATTACCCTTTTCAAGAACATTACTCGTTCTATTATTGAAACCCATGAAACGAAAATCCAAGTTTTAAAAAAAAAACCTACTAATCAACTTACAGATGAATGACCATGGATTTAACATAAATAAAAAAAAACTTGTATATCATGAACTAGAAATCTACGTCAGAAAAACTTGTCCTTAATAGGACCGGTATTAAATGACCCTGGTAGCCCCAATTCGTTGAAAACTTACACACATATCTATGCCTTCAGGCGTAAGTTTGCATTTAGGTTTTCAAGTAATTGTACGGTTACTACTCACTTAATCTTCTACAATGGGGTTCTCTGATTGTTTTGTAGTTAGGGAAGAAGGGAGATACCTCAAAGGGTGCATTTTAATGCCAAAAACATCTCAGCTCTCATTGAGCCATCGGATAGATGCAGAATTAGTTCTAAGGGAGGAAAGGGGGAGGGCGGAGGTAGAAATTATGTATGATCACCAGGGCCATAACCAGGATTTTTGTTTGGGTTCCGAGGGGTTTGATACAAAAGAAACTTTAAAAAACGCATCAAAATGTGAAATCGATATCTATTTCCTTATGATTTCGGGGAATATTTCTGAGCTACGATGTTATTATGACAGTAAAGAGTAACATTAAACCCCAAAATGACCAGAATTTATTCCCTATAGGAGGGGGATTACCCCTTCCTCTTCTACTTCCATCTCATGGTCTCAGATACTTTGAAGGGTGTTCATTAGATCAGAAATTGAGAGTACAAGTGCTTTTATTATAAGTCGAAATTGATTGAAGATCAACCAGCCGCGGGGGGGGGAGGGGTGTTTTCCAGGGGAGGTGCTCCTGGAGGGTTTTTTTCCTGGGGGGGGGGGGTAAATACCCGCCACCATAAATAAACCTGCTATAAATAAGAGGTATTAAGTGAGGAAAAGTATCACGATGCCTAAAAACAGGGCTAAGAATAGGAAGTTGTAAGCAGGTTGTAAAACTTAGGTTTAGGTCCGCAAATAAGTGCATTCTTTTCTGTTACAAAAAGAAATATAAAGCTGAAATAAAGCAGTTGTACAACAAGAACAGACTAGTCAGTTTCACTCTGATTAGTGGCACCTTGGTACGGCCAAGGGTAAACATCTCCTACCTTTTACTCGAATATACTACTAACGTATGCTTGAGCCACACTATAGCCACATCCGTTGATAAACAATTCAAGATTTATGAAGGACACATATTTTATACTGATTTGAACATTGCACTTGTATAACAAAATCAGACTAGTTAGTTTCACTCTGATTAGTAATCGTAAAAATTTGGCATAATCGTTGAACATGGTCCAACTCACCAACACACGGGATAGTTGTACGTGATTTGTTTTATCCAGGGTTGTGACTATATGAAATGGAAAATAGGCTCACCTGTCAATAATCACAGGATCCGACGGAGTTTCATTCCGATTTCCACAACTTTTCTTCTCGCAACATCGAGTGCACATCACTTCATGTGTAAGAAGAACTCGGCGCATTTCGGGATTTTTGTCTGTCCCTTCGTATACTATAGCCTTGAAAAAACTTTTGTTAGTATTTCCTGTTTATATCCGAAGTAAAAAAAAAATTAACCTGTTTCAATTCAGTTGCCGCAAAAAGAAAAAAAAAATATTTTTCCCTCTTTAAAAGCGGGTTTTCACCATTTGGTATAATTATGAAAACATGGCCTGGTTGCTCCTCTCTTATGAGTGGTGCTAACTTTGCCACCTTTAAAATTAATAGCTATATTAATTTATCTAATGTACTACTTCTTTTTTCGCATTCAGACCAACAGTAGTAACCGTACAATTACTTGAAAACTTACATTCAAACTTACGCCTGAGGCAAAGATATGTGTGTAAGTTTTCAAGTAATTGGGTTACCAGGGTCATTTGCAAAGAGTCGTACAAACAGTTTTTTTTTCTGTTAATTTTGCAGGTCATTACACTCTTTGCCAAGAGGAACGAGTATAACTTGATTGGTGATTAGGATTTGAATAATGTCGGAAAAACAGGTGTATCTTTTTAGTTTTCTTTACAATTCATATTAGTAAGAGAATTGAATTCAAAGAGAATAGTTTTTATTTGCAAGGATATTAGTAGAGGAAAAAAATGAGGGGTGCATTTACATTATTGGAGATTAATGATGGAGCTAACAACAGTGATGTAATTACTTCTTTAGTTTACGAGATTTGCGAATTTTTTGCGAAGAGGTATTAGCGTAAAGGTATTGCGATGGTTAAGAATACCTCACGGGATAATTAAAGAATGGGGTGCTTACATCAGAAACTTAATAGATTTGACGATTACAAGAGACATTGCTAGAGTCAAATATATTGGGTGTTGGAGATATTATGACCCTCCAAGTCCCCTGGGGAAAGAGCTGCACAGTGTATCGGTATCGGATGTATTATTTTTGGGCGTATTGCTATCGCAGGTATCTATACAGACTTTTAGTAGCTCGTATAAAAGATATTACTCATATCTACGTTCTTCCTATAAATTCAACCATCAACAACTTCAAAACGGCACTAAAAACGGCACTCTTAGTGCAATGTCTCAAGTGGAAAAGCTGGGGCTAGTGGACTACCAGCACTTTTAGATTGACGTTTAATGGGTCATTCGAAAGCTAATGCTCGTATCTACGTGATGTTTATCATTTATACCATCACTTAAAACAATACTTTTGATTTCACTTCTTAATTATATTAAATAAAAAAAAAAGTTTTTTTTTTAAATTAAAGCACGGAACGACGGTAAAACTTAAACCAAACCGAAATTATTCCGTATATGAAAGGGGCTGTCCCCGCCTCAACGCCTCGCTCTTTACGCTAAAGTTTTTTATTTTTTTAAAAAAAAGAGTCGTGAGAAAGTCAAACTTTTGCTTAAAACGTGTGGTGTTGAGGAGGGGGCAGCCCCTTTCATATACAGAATAGAGTTTTATGGATATTGGTAAAAGTGGTATTTTAATTTTAAAAAGTTCAATATTCGAAGCTAGCTTCAGCAGGAGCTTAGGTTAGTAGTGGTGACAATTGGGATATAAGGAGCAATTGCCCCCTATTTTTGAAAAAAAACTTTTTGTGGCATTTATACATTTAAAAAATAAAAAGTTCAATAGTCGAAGCTAGCTTAAGAAGTAGATTAGGTGAGTATTGGGGACAAGTGATATATAAGGGTCAATTGCCCAATATCTATGAAAAATACCGTGGTGGGTATATTATAATAATAAAAAATTCAAATTTCAATATTTGCAGATAGTTTCAGCTGAAACTTAGGATAGTAGTGGTGACACATGAGATATAAGGAGCAATTGCCCCCTATTTTTGAAAAAATAACTTTTTGTGGCAGTTATACTATTAAAAAATAAAAAGTTCAATATTCGAACCTATATTCAGCAGGAGGTTAGGATAGTAGTGGTGACAATTGAGATAAAAGGAGCAATTGCCCCCTATTTTTGAAAAAAATACGTATATGAGGGGGTTCGCCCCTTCGTCAATACCTCACTCTTGAGGCTAAAGTGTGTTTATTGCTTTCAAACGATCTATTTATTCAAATTCAGCAAAATTCTTTATTCAGGTGTTATTTTTAAATAATTTTAACGAAATTTGAACTTAGCGTGAAAGTTGAGGCCTTGAGGAGGAGGGAACCCCCCTCCTATACGTAATAATTTTGGTTCATTTTAAGTTTTAGTGTTTCTCCTTACTTTCAGTGGAGAATTTTTTTGAATATTTCTAATGCACTAAAACATAGAGCGCTACAAACATAATAATCAACTTTATAGGTAAATTTTATAGTTAAATTAGGGGTTTTTTTTTCATTTCTAAATTTTTCTTCTTTTTTTTTTTAAGTTGTATTTGTTTTAATGAATTTACTCTCCCCCTTAAAAGCGACCAAGATGGAAAGATACCACATCGATGCAAGCTACCACAAAAAATTGTGAAAATATACCTTTACATAGTGAAAACGATTCGAGTGAAACAAGAAAACAGTTAAGGACACTTCTAAAAACACAGAAAAAGGACAAACATACCCTTCTGTATAATGGTAGAGATGTGAGACGCTTTACTCTATTAAATCACGCAATTAAATACCCTGTGATATCGTTATACCCCGTGATATCGTTATTCTAAGCATTCCAAAACACGAAAATGCTTCAGTGACCAAAGAGATTTTTTTTTTTTTTTTTTTAATGTTTATTTAAAGTGTGATATATAAATTAAAGGATATTAAATTTTTAATAATTTAAAAACGTTTAATATACGACTCGAATTTAAATTTAAGCAATTGTAACAATAGTAGATTTTAAACATATGATAAATCTTCCATCAAATCATGAGTAGAAAATACACTTTCAGATCCAGCATGCCAGGAAACAAACTTTCATATTCAGCATGTAGGAGAAACCTAAATGATCACCCTCTAAAAAGGTAAGTTAACCCTAAATGGTTATTGGTTAGTGACCTGTAATCTGTTTGAGTATGATAAACACTTGTGTAGTAATACATTACGTTATATAAACAAACTGGGATTCTATGATAGAGTGGTTACACCACTTAATAATACTGCTCAGGAACTGAGAAATGTCTAGGAGGAAGTCAGTGGAATTTGCAGCTTTTTTGGAGTTGAAGCACTCTACGTAAAGGGCAATGTACCTACAGATAAAGTTTTAATTCAAAAGTGTGACCCTAGGATTCCACTTTTCAATCTAGAAGAGTTTAAGTGTCCCAAATTTGAGGGGGTTATCACCGTCCTGAAGACGAGGTTAGGTTCTTCGCACAGTGGATACCAAAGAACATACCTGATCGTGATAAATCCATAAGACATGTTAAAAACTATTCTATATCATGGGACCATCGTTTGTGGATGTTTAAGAGTGAACTCTAAGTACTATTTTTATGTAAACATTTGTTTTTGTTTTTTTTCTTTCTCAAAAAAAAAAATCTTTTTTAAAACTTCGAAATTTTTCAACTTTATTTATTTTATTATTTTTGTACATAACTTTAAATGTAAAAATATGCTTAGACAAATAATACGTGCACTCTGTGATTGTTGTCGTGCCAGATCCACGTTGTGACTTTGTCACCGGTACTCTCTGACCGGTTACTGACACTACTTAGTCGATTATATGTATTAAAGAAGTATTTTTTAAGCAGTGGACCGATAAACACATCAGTCATATCTTTAAAAAAAAAGTGAAGATGGAGCATCTTAATAAAGTGTGTTTACATAACAAGGTTATTGTAGCATTGAATGCTGACAAAGAGAAGTATTTAAACTTTGAAACAAGTACAGGTGGTAGCACTATTGGAAATGTATGCATGTATTGTCATGACAGTAAGGAATTAAATTTCTTTGGAATACCGAAAAAATTCCACTCTTTTGTTGATGGTTATGTGAGATTGAGATCTCCAGAGATGATTGCACTCAGAGAGAATGCCGACATAAAAATAATCATTGATGATAGAGGACAACTCCTTGTTACTGTTGCAGCTAACACATTACCTACTGATACATCCAATCGTCACCTTTCGGGTATTAGCATTCAACGGAAGATCAATAAAAGAAAGGCCTACTCTTCTACTAATATCGTAAACCATATCTTGTCTACGTGTCGAAACTGTTACCTGTGTAAAAATAATGTGATAATAGACAGTGAAATTGCCAGAAAAATAAAAAGGGCATTGTCAGAAAATATCACGATGGAATATAAAGATGAATCGATGAAAAACAAAGCACCAGCAAACATTACTGCCATTGATCAAACAGTCATTGATCCAAATAATACCAAAGACGAAACGCATATTGAGCCTGTTGATGAGACACCAGTAAAAATTGTGTATGACTCAAAATGGAATAATGATTATTCTACTGATTACGAACTAAGAGAAGACAATAGCTATAAAATCAAGTGAGAACATGGTGAACTATTTTATGGAACAGATTCAAAATGTCCAAAGTTAATCATTGATATTAATAGTGTATCATAATATATTTTTTGTATTAATATTCTACATAGCATTATTTCATCAAAAATATATTATGCATTACATTGTTATTTGTTCATTATTTTTAGAGTAAGCTAGCATATCAAACGTTTAGAATGTCTAATAAAACGTCGGAGATGTAAGAAAAGGAATTTGCATACATCTATTGTCAGACACATGGGAACAAATTCTTTCTTGAATTCGCCTCCTGAATAAATAAAAAAAAACATTTCATTCAAGAAATTATGACGAAACTCTAAGTAAGCAACAAACTCTTTCTTGAAGTTACCTCATGGATACACAATGCAGAAATTTCATTCAAGAAATTATAAAAAATTGTAAGTAAGTAGCAAATTCATTCAAAAATATGTTAATACGTTTAAGCAATAAATATCTTTAAGCTTAACCAATCTTTATTCTTTAGAATAGTTCTATTCATTTCATTAAATTATGAAGAAATTGTAAGTAAGTAGCAATAGCTTTCTTGAATTCGCTTCCTAGACACAATACCTATATTTAATTAAAGAAATCATAATAAAATCGCAAGTAAGTAATAAGGTCTTTATTGTTTTCACCTATTGTATACACAATACTGAAATTTCATTCAAGAAATTATGAAGGAATTGTAAATAGGTAACGCACACTCATGTTACCTCATGGATACACAATGCAGATATTTCATTTAAGAAAGTATCATAAATTGTAAGTAAGTAGCAAATTCTTTCTTGAATTCGCCTCCTGGGTAAATAAAAAAGACAATTCATTAAAGAAATTATGAAAAAATTGTAAGTAAGTAGCAAATTCTTTCTTGAATTCACCTGCTGGATAAACAAAAAGACATTTCGTTCGAGAAATTATGACAAAATTCCAAGTAAGTAACAAACTCTTTATTGTTTTCATGACTTAGATACACGGTGTAGAAATTTAATTAAATAAATTATGAAAAAATTCTAATTAAGTAACAATTTATTTCTTGAAAAATCATGGATACACAATAAGGAAATTTCATTTAAGAAATTATGAAAAAAAAAACTATTTCTTTCTTGAAGTCAACTCTTGGATACACAATACGGAAATTTAATTCGAGAAATTATGAAAATATTTGTAAGTAAGTAACAAACTGTTTTTGTTTTCACCTCTTGGATATACAGTACAGATACTTCATTCAAGAAATTATGAAAAAATCCGCAAGTAAGTAACATTTTTTTCTCTTTATCAAAAACAATTTTCACTTAGCTACACGATGTAGAAATTTAATTCAAGAAATTATGAAAAATATTTGTCAGTAAGTAACAATTTGCTTTCTTGAAGTCAACTTCATGAGATACACAATACGGAAATTTCATTCAACGAATTTCATGCACTTGAGATACATCGATGTAGAACATTTGATTCAAGAGAATTCATGAAAAAATTCTCAAGTAAGTAACAATTTCTTTCTTGAAGTCATCTCTTGGATACACAATACGGAAATTTCATTCAAGAAATTATGAAAATATTTGTAAGTAAGTAACAAACTCCTTATTGATTTCACCTCTTGGATATACGACGTAGAAATTAAATTCAAGAAATTATGAAAAAATCGCAAGTAAGTAGCTTTTTTTTTCTTTATCACAAACAATTTTCACATAGCTATGACATGTATAAATTTAATTCAATAAATTATGAAAAAAATTCTAAGTAAGTAATAATCTCTTCCTTGAAGTTAACTCTTGGATACACTCAATATAGAAAGTTCATTCAAGAAATTATAAAAAATAATTTTAAGTAAGTAGCAGGCTCTTTATTGATTTCACCTCTTGAATATACATTAAAGATACTTCATTAAATAAACGTAATTAAACACACTTTGAAACTAAATGCTCTTTGTATGCCTTTCCTTGGCACCTTTCCAAACGAGCGAGGTTTCCCTACTGGTTCCTACACATTGCAAAAAAGTGAGCAGTACGAAAACTCCACGTTTTCAACCAGACTGGTTTTTTAGGGACCAATCGGGAGAGATATGTAAAGTCGACATGGCTTTATTTCATTTTTTTTAAGGTTCATTTAGACGAGGTTACGTGCGCGCCCGTAACCTCGTCTAAATGAACCTTAAAAAAATGAAATAAAGCTATTTCGACTTTACATATCTCTCCCGATTGGTCCCTAAAAACCAGTCTGGTTGAAAACGTGGAGTTTTCGTACTGCTCACTTTTTTGCAATGTGTAGGAACCAGTGGGGAATCCCCGCTCGTTTGGAAAGGTGCCAAGGAAAGGCATACAAATAGCATGCAGTTTCAAAACGTGTTTAATCACGTTTCTTGAATTAAGTATATGTACTGTATATTCAAGAGTTGAAATCAATAAAGAGCTTGTTAATTACTTACAAATATTTTTTATAATTTATTGAATTAAATTTCCGTATTGTGTGTATCCAAGAGTTGACTTCAAGAAAGAGATTGTTACTTACTGAGAATTTTTTCATAATTTCTTGAATTAAATTTCTACATCGCGTATCTAAGTGAAAATTGTTTGTGATAAAGAGAAAAAAAAAAGCTACTTACTTGCGATTTTTTCATAATTTCTTGAATTTAATTTCTACGTCTTATATCCAAGAGGTAAAATCAATGAGGAGTTTTTTACTTACTTACAAATTTTTTAATAATTTCCTTAATGAAATTTCCGTATTGTGTATCCAAGAAATGACTTCAAGAAAGAAATAGTTACTTACTGAGAATTTTTCATAATTTCTTGAATAAAATTTCTACATCGTGTATCTAAGTCATGAAATTCTTGAATGAAATTTCCGTATTGTGTATCTATGAGTTGACTTCAAGAAAGAAATTGTTACTTACTGAGAATTTTTTCCTAATTTCTTGAATTAAATTTCTACATCGTGTAGCTAAGTGAAAATTGTTTTTGATAAAGAGAAAAAAAAGTTACTTACTTGCAGTTTTTTCATAATTTCTTGAATGAAGTATCTGTACTGTATATCCAAGAGGTGAAAACAAAAAGAGTTTGTTACTTACTTACAAATATTTTCATAATTTCTTGAATGAAATTTCCGTATTATGTATCCAAGAGTTGACTTCAAGAAAGAAATTGTTTTTTTTTTCATAATTTCTTAAATGAAATTTCCGTATTGTGTATCCGAGAGTTGACTTCAAGAAAGAAATTGTTACTTACTGAGAATTTTTTTTCATAATTCCTTGAATTAACTTTCTACAGCGTGTATCTAAGTCATGAAAACAATAAAGATTTTGTTACTTACTTGGAGTTGTGTCATAATTTCTCAAATGAAATGTCTTTTTGTAAATCCTTCAGGTGAATATAAGACGGAATTTGCTACTTACTTACAATTTTTTCATTATTTCTTTCTTGAGTTGTCTTTTTTATTAACACAGGAGTCGAATTCGAGAAAGAATTTACTACTTAATTAAAATTTTTGATAATTCCTTAAACGAAATATCTGCATTTTGTATTCATGAGGTAAAATGAGTGTGCTACCTATTTAGAATTCCATCATAATTTCTTGAATGAAATATCTGTATTGTGTATCCAATAGGTGAAAACAATAAAGACTTTATTACTTACTTGCGATTTTATTATGATTTCTTGAATTAAATATCTGTATTGTGTCCATGAAGCGAATTCAAGAAAGCTATTTTTACTTACTTACTATTTATTAATAATTTAATGAAATTTATAAAACTATTCTAAAGAATAAAAACGTGTTAATCTTAAAGATATTTATTGCTTAAACGTATTAACATATTTTTGAAAGAATTTGTTACTTACTTACAATTTTTGATAATTTCATAAATGAAATTTCTGCATTGTGTATCCATGATGTGACTTCAAGAAAGAGTTTGTTGCTTACTTAGAGTTTCGTCATAATTTCTTGAATAAAATGTCTTTTTTTATTTATCCAGGAGGCGAATTCAAGAAAGAATTTGTTCCCATGTGTCTGACAATTTATGTATGCAAATTCCTTTTCTTACATCTCCGACGTTTTATTAGACATTCTAAACGTTTGATATGCTAGCTTACTCTAAAAATAATGAACACATAACAATGTAATGTATAATATATTTTTAATGAAATAATGCTATGTAGAATATTAATACAAAAAATTTATTATGATACACTATTAATATCAATGATTAACTTTGGACATTTTGAATCTGTTCAAAAAAATAGTTCACCCTGTTTTCTCTTGATATTATAGCTATTGTCTTCTCTTAGTTCGTAATCAGTAGAATAATAATTATTCCATTTTGAGTCATACACAATTTTTACTGGTGTCTCATCGACAGGCTCAATATGCGTTTTGTCTTTGGTATTATTTGGATCAATGACTGTTTGATCAAAGACAGTAACGTTTGCTGGTGGTTTGTTTTTCATCGATTCATCTTTATATTCCATCGTGATATTTTCTGACAACGCCCTTTTTATTTTTTTGGCAATTTCACAGTCTATTATCACATTATTTTTACACAGGAAACAGATTCGACATGTAGACAAGATATGGCTTACGATATTATTAGAAGAATAGGCCTTTTTTTTATTTAACTTCCTTTGAATACTAATACCCAAAAGCTGACGACTGTATGTATCAGTAGGTCATGTGTTAGCTGCAACAGTACCAAGGAGTTGTCCTCTATCATCAATGATTATTTTTATGTTGGCATTCTCTTTGAGTGCAATCTTCTCTGGAGATCTCAATCTCGCATAACCACCAACATAAGAGTTGAATTTTTTCGGTATTCCAAAGAAATTTAATTCCTTACTGTCATGACAATGCATACATACATTTCCAATAGAGCTACCACCTATACTTGTTTAAAAGTTTAAATACTTCTATTGGTCAGAATTCAATGCTACAATAACCTTGTTATTTAAACATACTTTATTAAAATGTTCCAACTTCACTTTTTTTTTTTAAAGATATGACTTATTTTTTTATCGTTCCACTGCATAAAAAATACTGATTTAATAAATGCAATAGATTAGGTAGTGTCAGTAACCGGTCATAGAATACCGTTGGGGACGTCACATCTTGTCTCTGACCAATCACAGAGCGCAATTGTTAGAACTGTAATCATATTTTTAAATTTTAAGTTATGTAAAAAAATAATAAAATAAATAAATTTTAAAAATTTCTAATTTTTAAAAAATATTTTTTTTTTTTGAGAAAGAAAAAAAAACAACAACAAATGTTTACATAAAAATAGTACTTAGAGTTCACTCTTAAACATCCACAAACGATGGTCCCATGATATAGAATACTTTTTAACATGTCTTATGGATTTATCACGATCAGGTATGTTCTTACGTGCCCACTCTGCGAAGAACCTAACCTCGTCTTCAGGAGGGTGATAGCTCCCCTCACATGAGGGGCACTTAAGTTCTTCTAGATAGAAAAGTAGAATCCTAGGGTCACACTTTTGAATTGAAACTCTATCTGTTGGTACACGGCCATTTACGTAGAGTGCTTCAACTCCGAAAAAGCTGCAAATTCCACTGACTTCCTCCTGGACATTTCTCAGTTCCTGAGCAGTATTATTAAGTGGTGTAATCACTCTATCATAGAATCCCAGTTTATTTATATAACGTAATGTAGTACTCCACAAGCTTTTATCATACTCAAACAGATTACAGTTCACTAACAAATAGCCATTTAGGGTTAACTTACCTTTTTAGGGGGTGACCATTTAGGGCTCTCCTACATGCTGAATATGAAAGTGTGGTTCCTAGCATGCTGGATGTGAAAGTGTATTTTCTACTCATCATTTGATTGAAGATTTATCATCTGTTTAAAATCTACTATTTTTAAAATTGCTGAAATTTAAATTAGTTTCGTATATTAACCTTTTTTAAATTGTTAAAAATTTAAATGCCATTAATTTATAAAAACAAATTTAAAGAAACAATAAAAAAAAAAAAAAAAAATATATCTTTGGTAGTGTAAAAATTTTAGTGTTTTGGAATGCTTAGCAAAACTAAATAACGGGGTATAACTATAAAAAAGGGTATTTAATTGAGTGATTTAATATAATAAAGCGTCTCACATCTCTACCATTATACAGAAGGCTATGTTTGTCCTTTTTCTGTGTTTTTACAAGTGTCCTTAACTGTTTTCTTGTTTCACTCGAATCGTTGTCAATGTGTAAAGGGATATTTTCACCGTGTATTTTGGTAGC